>NC_057719.1:58360969-58384845 GCF_004010195.1 Chiloscyllium plagiosum
ATAAGGTTCCCCATGGGAGACTGATTATCAAGGTTAGATCTCATGGAATAAAGGGAGAACTAGCCATTTGGATACAGAACTGGCTCAAAGGTAGAAGACAGAGGGTGGTGGTGGAGGGTTGTTTTTCAGACTGGAGGCCTGTGACCAGTGGAGTGCCACAAGGATCGGTGCTGGGTCCTCTACTTTTTGTCATTTACATAAATGAGCATAAGATATACAGTTAGTAAGTTCGCAGATGACACCAAAATTGGAGGTGCAGTGGACAGCGAAGAGGGTTACCTCAGATTACAACAGGATCTGGACCAGATGGGCCAATGGGCTGAGAAGTGGCAGATGGAGTCTAATTCAGATAAATGCAAAGTGCTGCATTTGGGAAAGCAAATCTTAGCAGAACTTAATGGTAAGGTCCTAGGGTGTGTTGCTGAACAAAGAGACCTTGGAGTGCAGGTTCATAGCTCCTTGAAAGTGGAGTCGCAGGTAAATAGGATAGTGAAGAAGGCGTTTGGTATGCTTTCCTTTATTGGTCAGAGTATCAAGTACAGGAGTTGGGAGGTCACGTTGTGGTTGGACAGAACATTGGTTAGGCCACTGTTGGAATACTGTGTGCAATTCTGGTCTCCTTCCTATCGGAAAGATGTTGTGAAATCTGAAAGGGTTCAGAAAAGATTTACAAGGATGTTGCCAGGGTTGGAGGATCTGAGCTACAGGGAGAGGCTGAACAAGCTGGGGCTATTTTCCGTGGAGCGTCGGAGGCTGAGGGGTGACCTTATAGAGGTTTACAGAATTATGAGGGGCATGGCTAGGATAAATAGACAAAGTCTTTTCCCTGGGGTCAGGGAGTCCAAAACGAGAGGGCACAGGTTTAGGGTGCGAGGGGAAAGTTTTAAAAGAGACCTAAGGGGCAACGTTTTCATACAGAGGGTAGTACGTGTATGGAATGAGCTGCCAGAGGATGTGGTGGAGGCTGGTACAATTGCAACATTTAAGAGGCATTTGGATGGGTATATGAATAGGAAGGGTTTGGAGGGATATGGGCCGGGTGCTGGTAGGTGGGACTAGATTGGGTTGGGATATCTTGTTGGCATGGACGGGTTGGACCGAAGGGTCTGTTTCCATGCTGTACATCTCTATCTCTATGATTGCGTTCCTGTCACAAAGTCGCCCTTTATTTACGCATGCATAGTACATGATGCTGACCTAGTTCTAGAGTCAGCAGAACACCTGACAATCCTGTTTTTTTTCCCATGGTGTGTGTGTGCAGGTGTGAGACACAATGAGAGACACCAAGGTGGCCAGTTTGGCCAGGCCCAGGAGCAGACCCACGAGGAGGTCTTCAGACCTGCCCTCCCTCCTCCGTACCTGGTGCCCGAAGATCAGGAGCGTGGGACGGTGTGCAGCAGCAGTCTATATAGGGCCCGCCTTTTTACCCCCAGAAAGGGAACAAAATTAAAATTCCGGAGGTGGCTCAGGTTGTGGGGCACGGGCTCCCGCGGGAAGTACGGGACCTTGGGGCCAATGTGAAATTCAGGTGAGCGCGGACGGGATCCCACCGTACACCTGAGGGTCCTCCAACTGGTGCACTACGTCGGGTCTGAGCACCGCCGTTTTAAGGCGTCAGATGGCGGTGGCCACGTACCGGACGTCTACCGCTGCCCTGCATGCTATGTCACAATCCTGTTTTTTTTTCTTCTTTTTTTCTATCTTTTTATCAAAGGGTAATGCTGTGTTATCAACCTCCTGGTTATTTTTTTTATTTAACCCCCACACTACCGCCTAATTGTGAGACACAGTGAGAGACACAAGGTGCACGAATCTTTATTCAATTTCCACCACCAGGAATATAGGAAAACACCCGAGTGGCTAGTGACAAGCACTGCCCTTCACATCAAAGGGCAATGCCTGTGTGATTAAAACAGGGTAGGGGAGGGTAGGGATTAAATCAAAATAGAGTTGGAGGGAGAAATAATGCACTCCACTCCCTGCGGCACCCACCTCACACGTGGTCCACGGACTCCACAGCACCACAGAAAAAGCTGATGGGCTGGGAGTCCGTGAACCTCCGCAATCTGCAGTTGCAGGGGACTGTTGCGTGCAGCACCCTCCACCCCAGATCCCTGGGAGAAAGGGGGAGGACTCCCGCGTAGAAAGCCCTCCACTGGGGATCCACACCGCCCAGTGGCAAATGGGCACACCAAGGCGTGTCCGGACGGTGGATGAGGGAGAAGAGGTACAATCCTGTTTTTTCTTCAAAAGGGAAAACACCCAATTGGCCAGTGATGAGCAGTGCCCTTCACATCAAAGGGCAATGCTGTGTGGACACTCCACTTTTTTTTTCCTTTAACCCCACACTACCACCTAACTGCGGTAGTGTTTATTTTTTCCCCAGCACCCATGGAGTGTGTGCGTGCAGGTGTGAGTCACAGTGAGAGACACAAGGCGTACGAATCTTTATTCAATTTCCACCACCAGGAAGATAGGAAAACACCCGAGTGGCCAGTGACAAGCAGTGCCCTTCACATCAAAGGGCAATGCTGTGTGATCAAAACAGTGAAGGCGAGGGTGGGGACTAAATCAAAATAGATTTGAAGGGGGAAATAATGCATTTCACTCCCTGCAGTGCCCACCTCTCCTTGAACAACTCCAGGGTGTTGGTGGACACCGTGTGCTCCTTCTCCAAGGATACCTGGGCCCTAACGTAACCGCGGAAGAGGGGCAGGCAGTCGGCCCTAATGACCCCCTCCACGGCCTGCTGCCTGGACCTGTTGATGGCCAGCTTGGCCAGGCCCAGGAGCAGACCCATGAGAAGGTCTTCAGACCTGCCCTCCCTCCTCCATACCGGGTGCCCGATGATCAGGAGCGTGGGACTGAAGTGCAACCAAAAGCAGAGGAGGAGGTTTTTAAGAAAATCAAAAAGGGAGTGCAAACGCCCACACCCAATATACACGTGGTCCACGGACCCCACAGCGCACAGGTCAAGTAGTTGGGCTGGGAGTCCGTGAACCACCGCAATCAGCAGTTGCAGTGGACCGCTGCGTGCAGCACCCTCCACCCCAGATCCCCGAGAGAAAGGGGGAGGACCCCCGCGTAGAGAGCCCTCCACTGAGGATCCCCACCGGCCAGTGGTAAATGGGGACGCCAAGGCGTGTCCGGACGGTGGATGAGTGAGAAGAGGTACAATCCTGTTTTTATCTGTCAGCCAGGACTCTGATTGGACCATGTTAACAGCCCCAATCAGGGAACTCTTATTCTGAGACTCTTCTCCTTGAAGTCCTGGGATGTAGGCCTTTTTCTTGTGGCATCTCCTGGGGCATTTTCACACCAGGTCTAGTTCTCCAACTCTGTTTTGGATGCTGTTATTGTATACTGAATTGAAGCCTCTCGCTCCTGGAACGTCTTGGCTGAAACTCCTTATCTTCAGGTGGTAATGCCATTCAGGCTACCATGTCTGCCGTTTCCATCTCATCCTCCGAAGTTTCTTCAACATTAGGTGGGGGGGGGAGGGGGAAAGAACCCATGGATTTTGACAGCCTTGCTGCATGTTCTGAGGGGACAGCTATGTTTTGCTCCTGCACTGCTCCAGCTTTCATGTGGTCAGTGTGCTTGTTCAGTGCCGTATCTCCTACCCGAACTTCGTACATCATTGGACCTGATCTCACATTGAGCATGCCTTTTAACCATACACGGCCATTTCCGTGGTTTTGACACCAAACATCACCGTTTGAAGGAAACTGCCTCTTAAATGAGTTTTGCTGCTATTTTACCCACCAGGCCTCCGCCCCCCCCAACTCCCCTCTTGGTCAGAAAAGACCAGAGTTAACCTGGTGCGGAGTATTCTCCCCATCAGCAGTCTGCTGGAGCTGTCTCTGTAGTTGGGTCAGGGGTGGTCTTACAATCAAATCAGAACTGGGGCAGTTTGGTAGTGAGTCAGCTGTTTATTTCAATCTGCCTTTGAAGTTTGGACTGCTTTTTCTGCCAGACCTTTAAAGGATCAATGAATGAAGCTGTCTTTGCATGCTGCATGCCATTTGACTTAAGGAAATACTTGAATTCCCTGCCGGTAAATGATAGCCTATTGTCTGTGACCAAAGCCTCCAGGAGTCTATGCATTTCAAAAGATGCTTGCATCTTTTCAATCATTGTCCCCGTGTTCGATGAATGAACACTATGCATATAAACGACTTTGAATGGGCGTCGACAATTACTAAAAATATAGACACCATGAAAGGACCATAGTCAGCATTGAACCAAATCTAGGGTTTATGCGGTGGAGGAAGTGCTTACGGTAATTTTTGTCCTTGGCACTCTGGCACTACCCCACAAATGCAACCATGTCAGCATCCAATCCTGGCCACCAGACATAACTTCTTGCCAACATTTTCATTTTGGAAACCCCTAGATGACCCTGATGGAGTTCAGCCCATACCAAGTGGTGACCTTTGCTCGAGACAATCACTGTTTTTCTCCATCATAATGTGCCATCCTCAAAGGTGATTTTGTCTCACCAGGTTTAAAAAGGTTTCAGCTCTGGTTGTGATGGCCCTTTTGGTTTCCCCATCACCACCTGCTGTTTTAGTTTTGCCAGGACTGGATCAATATCACAGTTTGAAAGATGGAAGATGGGAAAAGTTTCTGGCTATAACAGGCTGTTCCTTCTTTGAGGTATTTTAGGTGTTGGAGGTGATTTCTTCAAATTCCAGGAGCAGCAATTACTGTTTTATATGCTGTTGCATTGTTTTGAAACTTTGGAAAAAAAAGAAGTCAAAACAACAGCACTTTTAAAGGTGAAGAGACAGACAAAGGCAGCACATGGTGAGGTCAGTGCAGAGCGGGGAGATAGAGAGAAACCCACACTGCTAACTGACACAGCAATGAACCTGCGCCGTTAGTGCCTTTGCTGTTTGAATTCATGTATCGCTGGACATCGGAATACATCCGGGAAAAGTAACGAACAAGAAATTCACAACTAATCTTCAAGGAACCTGTTTGGAAGAGGTCATAGCACAGAAACAGATAAATACATATTTTAAGCATGGCCTTACAGTAAGTCTGCAGTAGTGAGTAGAGTGGGTTCTTTCTTGATTTATATGTTTTATTGAGATATGTCTCGTGGTTAAACTTAAAAATATAAGCTATAGGTATTAAGTTAGCCTGGAGCAGTGTTTTGTAGAGGAATAAGACAGTGCTAATTTCTGGGTCTGTAGATTTCAAAGAAGCAAAAATGGCCTTTAGTAGAGTGATAGGCTCTTTTTGTCAGATGTGGGAGTTTAGGGAGAGTTTATGGGTTACTGTGGATTATATCGGCAATAAATGCCATTGGTTGTGAATCCTTTCAGATCGAATGAATTGGTTGGAGAGACACTTAGAGGCAATGAGGAATTTTCAAGAGCAAGGGGGTGTGATGGATGGCAGTTACAGGAAGGGAGAAAAGTTGCAGATACATTCACATGGATGGGTTAACTCCAGGAAAGGTAAGAGAGGTAGGCAGGTAGTGCAGGAGACTTCTGTGGCTATCCCCATTTCAAACAAGCATGCTCTTTTGGAAAATGTAGGGGTGATGGATTCTCAGGGGAATGTAGCATGAACAACCAAATTTCTGGTAACAAGACTGGCTCTAATGCAATGAGGGTCTGAGGAGCAGGAAAATCGACGTTTCAGGCAAAAGCCCTTCATTAGGAATAGATTCTATTCCTGATGAAAGGCTTTTGCCCGAAACGTCGATTTTCCTGCTCTTTGGATGTTGCCTGAACTGCTGTGCTTTACTAGCACCACTCTAATCTAGAATCTGGTTTCCAGCATCTGTAGTCATTGCTTTTACCTATCTAATGCAATAAGGGATACGTCTGGTTCCAAGAGATCAATTATGTTAGGGGACTGTCTAGTCTGAGGCACAGACAGACGTTCCTATGGCTAGCAGCGAAAAATCAGAATGGTGTGTTGCCTCCGTGGTGCCAGGATCAAGAATGTTCCACAGAGGGCGCAGAATGTTCTCAAGAAGGAGAGGAACCGGCAGGAGGTCATTGTACACATTGGAACCAATCACATAGGAAGGGAAAAGAATGAGTTTCTGAAAGGAAAATATAAGAGAGTTAGGCAGGAATTTAAACAGGAGGTCCCCGAGAGTAGTAATATCTGGATTACTCCCAGTGCTACGAGCTAGTGAGGGCAGGAATAGGAGGATAGAGCAGATGAATGCATGGCTCAGGAGCTGGTATATGGGAGAAGGATTCACATTTTTGGATCATTGGAATCTCTTATGGGGTAGAAGTGACCTGTAAAGAAGGACAGATTGCACTTCAATTGGAAGGGGATGAATATACTGGCAGGGAGATTTGCTAGATCTGCTCAGGAGGATTCAAACTATTAAGTTGGGGGGGGTGGGAATGCAGGGAGATAGTGAGGAAAGAAATCAATCTGAGACTGGTACAGTTGAGAAAAGAAACAAATCAAACAGTCAGGCAGGCAGGGACGAAGCAGGGAACGAGGTAGGACTGATAAATTAAGCTGCATTTATTTCAATGCAAGAGGCTGGAGAGGGAAGGCAGATGAACTCAGGGCATGATTGGGAACATGGGACTGGGATATCATAGTAATTACAAAGACATGGCTCAGGGGTGGATAGGACCAGCAGCTTAATGTTCCAGAATACAGGAAGCACTAAAAGAGAGGCAAGAGAGGAGGAGGAGTGGAGTTTTTGATTAGGGAAAGCATTACAGTTGTACTGAGGGAGGATATTCCTGGAAACACATCCAGGGAAGAAATTTGGCGAAAGGTTGGCTAATGCCCTAAAGATGTCAGCTTGGATTACTGGATTTTGGTCGTCTTTTAATGCCATTTATTCTGGGCTGCAGATTAATGAGCTGAGCCTCCTTGACTGCTCTGGTGCTGTTGTTATGAGTAAAGAGGTGCTATCCAAAAAAGCCTCCTGGGGAAAATTACATGAAAATTGCTGTCAACTCAGCTGGGGAAGTCCGCATAGAATTTTCTTTTGCATTAATAAAATGTAGATTTTTTTTGAAATCCCAGTAAAATCCTACTTTTCAACAGGTAATTTTTGGCTTTCTTTGTTTCATTCTAAGTGGTTGTGTAAGGTGGGATTGAGCTAGTGTTTGACAGTTAAAGATTTTCCAGTAGCCCTGTTTCTTTTTGTGCTTCGACCTCTAAAAATCGTATTTTTTTAAAAATTTGATACTACAACAGCCTCTTCTTTTAATGTATTGAGTGCATTCTTAAAATGTACATTTTATAAAACACCATGAAAACTTTTTAAAAACAATTTGTGTGATCTTTTGATTTCATCAGACCTCAAGGTGGAGCTATTTGCTAAGAAACAGAATGTAGGTCATATACTTCAATGCAGGCCTAGGCTAATGTTTCAAAGCCATTATTCCAGAATTGAAAATATGTTATTGTAACGTTTTCCTTTTTTATCCTTCAGTGAAAAAAAATTACTTGGTACATGTTCACATTTTTATTTGGTTTGTGTTTTTGTCTCCAAAATCAATATTCAGGCCCGTGTACCCCTCTCTTTACCGGCTTGCCCTCTTTTCTTTCTGGTTCGGTCTCTGACACCATCTTGCCCCCTTGATTGTCTGCTAGTGTTTCCCTTCAACCGACAGCCCGCTTGCACCTCCCCTGACCCAACTGACCATTTGCTGACATGTCATCCTTGCCCCACACCCCACCCCAACCTCATCCAAACTGATGCTTGCTCCCTGGTCTCCTTGTCTCTCCCACAAAGTAAAATAATCTTTCCACATCCACCTTGTGATGTCTCTTAAGAATCGTGTATTTTTCAATAAAGTGCACTCTCACTTTTAATTCCAACAAGTGGAGGCCGATCCTACTGTACCTTTTCTTCATAATGTGGAGGCTCCGGTATTGGACTGGGGTGCACAAAATCAAAAATCACTCGACACCAGGTTATAATCCAAGAGGTTTATTTGAAACTATAAGCTTTTGGAGCCCCCAGCCCTTTCTCGGGCAGCTAGTGAGAGACAATACATCGGACATAGAATTTATAAGAGATCAGGAAGTCATACAACTTATGTGAATGTATTGAAAAAATCTAGATGGTTATTGTTATGAAGATGTGGGTGTACTTTACCTTTAAGAGGGTTAAAAGCAACAGAGCTACCTGACAGCACCAAGTGTTCTGAAAAAAGATTATAATGTAACCTTTTGGTCCAGCAGCTAGTGTAGCTGGTTGCCTGAGACAAAAACAGATTCAAATAGGCCACTCAATTTAAATTATAACTTCCCAAAAAATGCCAACTCCAATCCAGTTGAAATTTAGTATATTGCTAATCTTAAAAGCCAATGACTTGGTCTGATGTTTTGGGGGTATAAGGCCAGGGAAAATTGAGCAGTTGGGAGGAGAACTGCCTAGCCACCAGCATGTAGAGACTGCCTGAAAAATAGTTCTCTTAAAAGTACCTTTATCGATCAGTAACCTGTGAAACAGAATCCCCAAGAAGAAAAGAAAAGAAAACAGGAATACAGAGAAGAATCCAAAAGCTGCCTGGTTTTGGAGATAAGAAGTTTGTTAATTATTCTTTGTTATACTTTAAGAAATAAAGTTGTTAATTTTTACTTTAAATAGTTCTTGTCCTCTCTCATTTTCACAGATTACTGCACAGGATAAATCTTTTCTGTGTTGATGGTTTAAAGCAGAAAGGTTTACTGAAGATAATTTCAGTCAGACTCCAGTTTGAGATTTAAACAGACTTGAAACATAACCTCACATGTTTCAAGCCCTAAAATGCATTGTCTGATCCAAGGTGTCACCTTTATTCTGATAAAACTTGAAGTAATCTTGGGGCAGTGACCTGAAAACAATTCTGGGACTTGGATACTAATCAATCAAAACCTGCACCTCCATTCTAACTGAGTAAAGATGTATTAGCCATCTAGTTTTTTCAATACATTCACATAAGTGATATGACCTTTTGATCTTTTACTTATAAATTCTCTGTGTGATGAATTCTCTCTCAATAGCTGCCTGTGGAAGGAGCGGGGGCTCCGAAAGCTTGTGGTTTCAAATAAACCTATTGAAGTATTTCCCGGTGATTTTTGACTTTCTCAGCACAAGACAGTCCCTGCATGATTGGTATCAAACTAGTGAACCTTCGCTGGACTGCTTCCAATACAGTATATATTTTCTTAGATAAGGGACCGTAAACTATCTAATATTCCAGTGCTTCTAATGTTTGTAGTTTCAGCTTAACCTTTCTACTTTTATACACCATCCCCTTTGAAATAAGGGCCAACTTATAATTTCCCCACCCTGTTAGACACAAAACTCCCAAATCCCTCTGTTCCAAACTTTCATGCAGTCTTTCTCCATTTAAATAAGTCGCTCCTCTATTCTTCCTGCCAAAGTACATAACCTCACATTTTTCCACACTATATTCCATCTGCCAAGTTTTTGCCCCCTCATTTAACCTATATATACCCCTCTGCAGAGTCTGTGCTATTCTAATTGCTTGCCTTTTTTCTCCATTGTTTATTTCTCTCTTTTTTCAATGGGATCTATCTATGTTATGAGTCAGGAATTGTGTTAAATGTATCCCGTTATTCCCGAACTGTCTTTTCTGTTAAATTCATTTCCCACTCCACTCCAGGTAACTGCTCATCATTTGTAATCACTCGTGTAACCATTTTTTCTGTAATGGCTCTAACTTCATAGCTGCTGACCTCTACGTGCAGTTAATTTATTTATATTATTCCAAGTGCTATGTGCAGTCAAGTAAAGAGCTATTAGACCATTAGTTTTATCTTTTGACAGTTCTATATCCACCACTTTGACCTGATTTATTGCTGGTTTCTTATCTTCGTAGTTTCTATTCCTTTGTGTCCCACTCTATTGCCATCCAAATAGCTGCCCTTTAATTTTGCCATATTCTGTTGCTTTGTAAACCTATATTTTCTCTCTCCCTATCCCTCAACTAAAGTAAACCCTCTCAACAGCCTAATTAGTTGATTCATCAGGACACTGGTTCTAGATTAATTGAAGTGAGTCACTGAATCTGTTTCTTTCTCCCCTGTACTGGTGCCAGTGCCCCATGAGCTGAAACCCTTTTGATCCATGCATTTAACTCCTTTTATTTACTTTGCACTAGTTTGCCCATGATCAGGTAGTAATCCTGAGATTATTGCATTGGAGGTCAGTTTTTTTCCTCTTGTTTTTAACTGTTTCAGTTATTTCAGCAGGCCGCCCTTTTATAGTTAAGTCCTAGTTTGCAGGAAGCAGTTGGAAGGCAGAACCGCAGCAGCACAGTAAGCATAAAACTCAGTGAGCTCAGGATTGCGGTCTAGTCTGGGGAGTGGTCAGAAGGGGGAACAGCGGCAGCACATTAAGTATAAAACTTGGTGCACATTGTAGCTGTGAAAAAGTACTGGAGTGATGTCACAGGGAAGCTGAGACCTGATTGGCTGTTAGGAAATCTGTGCGAAATTTGTAAAAGACCATAGAAAGAAGTATTAAGAAATTAATTAATACATTTATAAAATGTAATAAAGTAATTAACTAAGTAGCGATGGCTGAGCAGGTGATGTGTTGTAGCTGCATTATGTTGAAAATGGTTGATCCTATTACGAGCTGCAGTGACCACATCTGCAGCCAAGTGTTGGTTGTTGGAAGAACTCCGACTCAGAATTGATGAACTAGAATCTGAGCTTCAGACACTGCGGCACACATGGGAAGGGGAGAAGTACCTAGATGCTTTGTTTCAGGAGGCAGTCACATCTAGAAGATTATGTAGTTCAAAAACAGGGTGTGTTTGCAAGTGAGGCAGGTAGAGGGATCCTGAGTTCAGGAACAGAGGAGCCTTAGCTTCTCACCTTGTCTAACAGGCGTAAGGTGCTTGCTCCCTGTGTGGATGAGGAAAAGGATTTTGGGGAGTATGAGCCAGTTGTTGACATTACTGTGGTGCAGGAGCCATTCAAGCGGGTGATCAAAAAGACAAGTGGTAGTTGTCAGGGATTCTATAATGAGATGGATTAATAGCATCCTTCATAAGCAGGATCAAGAGTCCTGCATGGAATGTTGACTGCCTGGTGCCAGGGTACAGGATATCTCTGATCTGCTTGAAAGGATATTGAAGCGGGATGATGAAGATCCAGTTGTTGGCACAAGCAACATAGGCAAAGGTAGGAAGGAGGACCTGTTCAGGGAATTTCATGAATTAGGAATGAAATTGAGGAACAGGCCCTCAAGGATTATAATCTCTGAATCACTATGTGAGCCGCGTGCAAATGGGCAGAGGGATAAGAAAATTGAGAAAGTAAACACATGGCTAAAGGAGTGGTGTGGAAAAGAGGGGTTCCATTTCATGGGGTATTGGCATCAGTTTTGGAACAAGAGGTATCTGTACCGATCTGTACTAATCTGCAATCAGTGTTCTAGCGAAAAGGATAAATAAGATGGTCACTGTTACTTTCATTTTTCTTGAGATTCTTACAAGATGCAACACGGCAAATTTTGTGAATAGCCAAAATGTATTAAGCAAGTACAAGCTGTGGAGGAGCCCTTAACACACTTTGCAATGCTTGCGCAGCCATGTCAAGGGATTTCTCTGAACAAAGTGACAGCTCTTCCTTTATACAAAATCTTTACATCACAATCAGTAATGCCCACAAGACAACTCCTAGCCCCACACCCACAGTCACATGCCACTCAAGACACAATGTAGTGATTACCTCATTTCCGGAGATAATGTAACGTAAATCATTTCTTAATGACCAAATCTGTTGCGATACATTTTTTTTAAACTGCAGGGAGTAGTCAGAATTTTAATTGCAATGTTCTTACTGATTTTGGAATAGGGATGATAATGTAATTCTTTTACTGTGGGTAAGTAGGAAATGGCCATGCAAATGGCTCTGAATGACGAGGGATGGGAATATAAATTCCTTACATTCTACCTATAAGACAGAGACATACCACCTTAAAACAGAGGCATACCACCCTAGCTTCGGGACATCCAGTTTCTTACAGGTCAGCAGAGCAAATTAACCCTTTAATATCTCAGTCACTAGGACTTTATACTATTGGGAAGGAAAGAGGAAAACGACAGGAGGTATGATGGTAAATAAAAGGATAGATAGCATGACAGCATGTGTGTAGGAGGGTTTAACTACATGGCAGACTAGGAAAGAAGTGAAAAGGAAGGATAACTCAGGAGATATTATTAATGGAGATGTTGAAATTCATAAAGAGGATACAAAAACTATCATAAGGGAACTTTACCTGAATGCTCGTAGCATTCGTGACAAGTTAGATGAGTTAACGACATAAATCATCGCAAGCGGATTTAGTAGCCTTTCCGGAGATGTGGTTGCAGGATGGTCACGACTGAGAGTTAAATATTATTTGGAAGGTGAGACAGGAAGATAAGGGATGCCATGTAGCTTTGATATTTAAGGATGATATCAGGGCAGTGGTCAGAGGTTCTATGGAGATATAGGTTCTATGGGGAATAAGGTTGAATCCATTTGGGTGGAAATGACAAATTCTAAGAAGAAAATGTCACTGATAGGCGTAGTCTATAGACAGCCAAATAATAATATCATGCTGGAGCAAGCAATAAACAAAGAAATTACTCATGCCTGTAAAAATGGTATGGCAGTTATCATGGGGGAATTTTAATCTGCATGTGAATTGGTCGAACCAGGTCAGTCAAGGTTCATTGAATGTGTCCACGGAAGTTTCCTTGAACAGTATGTAATGGAACCAATGAGGGAGCAAGCTTCCCTCGATTTGGCCGTGTGCAATGAGATAGGAATAATTAATGATGTCATAGTTAGGGAACATCTTGGAAGAAGCGATCACAGTTTGGTTGAGTTTAGAATACGGATGGAAAGTACAAAGATAAAATCCAATACCAGGATCTTGTGCTTAAACAAAGGAGGCTACAATAGGATGAGGGAGGAGTTGGCTAAAGGAGACTGGAAGTAAAGACTTTATGGTGGGACAGTTGTTGAACAGTGAAGGACTTTCAAAGCAAAAGTATATGCCAGTGAAAAGGAAGGACTGTAGGAACAGGGATAATCTGCCATGGGTGTCTAAGGGAGATTATCAAATTAAAAGAGAAGGCATACAAAGTGGCCAAGATTAGTGGGAAAAGTAGAAGTTTGCGAAAGTTTTAAACGTCAACAGACAGCCATAAAAAGAGCTATAAAGAAAAGTAAGATAGATTATGAGAATAAACTAGCTCAGAATATAAAGACAGATAGCAAAAGTTTCTATAAATATATAAAACAAAACAAAACTGGTTGAAGTAAACATTGATTCTTTAGAGAATGAGAAACTGGATTTAGTAATGGAATATGAGGAAATGGCTGAGCCATTGAAATGGCCGAGGTATTTTGTGTTGGTCTTCACAGTGGAAGACACAAATAACATGCCAATAATTGACAAAGAGACAAAGGTAAGTGAGGACCTGGAAGCAATCATTATCACGAAAGAAGTAGTGTTGGGCAAACTAATGAAGCTCAAGGTAGACAAGTCTCCTGGTCCTGATGAAATGCATCCCAGAGTACTAAAAGAGATGGTGGTAGGAATAACAAATGCACTTGTGGAAATTTTCCAAAATTCACTGGTCTCTGGGGCAATTCCAGCAGATTGGAAAACAGCAAATGTGATGCCACTATTTAAAAAAAGAGGTAGATAAAAGATGGGGAATTAGAGACCAGTTAGTTTAACTGCTGTAATGGGGAAAATGCTGGAGTCTATTATCAAGGAAGAAATACCAAGGCATCTAGTTAGAAATTGTCCCATTGGACAGATGCGGCATGGGTCCATGAAGGATAGGTCATACTTATCTATCTTTTGGAATTCAGTGAAGATATTACAAGCATGGACAGCAAGGACCCAGTAGATCTGGTGTATCCAGATTTCCAAAAGGTATTTGACAAGGTACCGCACAAAAGACTGCTGCAGAAGATAAAGATGTGCGGCGTTACAGGCAATGTGTCAGCATGGTTAGAGAATTGGTTAATTAACAGGAAGCGAAGAATGGGGATAAATGAGTGCTTTTCTGGTTGGCAATCAGTGACTGGTGTTGTGCCACAGGGATCAGTGTTGGGTCTGCAATTTGCAAGTTACATCGATTATTTGGATTTGGGGATGATGTGTAGTGTGCAGATGACACTAAGATCAGTGGTAGGGCAAAGTGTGCAGAGGACTGTGAAACCTTGCAAAGGGAAATAGATAGTTTAAGTGAGTAGGCAAAGGTCTAGAAAAGGAGTACAAACTTAATAATTATGAAGTCATCCATTTTGGTTGTAATGACAGTAAAGTGTACTATTACGTGAATGGTATTAATTGCAGCATGCTGCTGTGCAGAGGGACCTGGGTGTCGTTGTGTATAAATCATAAAAGTTTGGTCTGCAGGTGCAACAGGTAATTAAGAAGGCAAATGAAATTTTGTCCTTTATTGCTAAAGGAATTCAGTTTAAAAGCAGGGAGGTTATGTTGCGTTGTACAGGGTGCTGGTGAGGCCACACCTGGAGTACTGCATGCAGTTTTGGTCTCCTTACTTGGGAAAGGATATACTGGCACTAGAGGGGGTGCAGTTGGGAAAGGATATACTGGCACTAGAGGGGGTGCAGAGGAGGTTCACTAGGTTGATTCTGGAGTTAAGAGTGTTGGCTTCTGAGGAGAGACTGAGTAGACTGGGATTATATTCATTGGAATTTCGAAGAATGATGGGGGGAATCTTACAGAAATGTCTAAATTTGTAAGTGGAATATATAAGATAGAAGTAGAGAGGATGTTTCCACTGGCAGATGAAACTAGGACAAAAGGGCATAGCCTCAAAATTAGGGGGAGCAGATTTAGGAATGAATTGAGAAGGAATTTCTTCACCCAGAGGGTTGTAAAATTGTTGAATTTCCTGTCTAGTGAAGTTGTTGAGGCTTCCTCAGTAAATGTTTTTAAAGCTAAGATACCTTTTGAATAGTAAAAGAATTAAGGGTTATGTTGACTGGTTGGGTTAGTGGAGCTGAGGCCACATAAAGATCAGTCATGATTTTATTGAATAGAGGAGCAGGCTCAAGGGGCTAGATGGCCTACTCCTGCTACTAGTTCTTTTTAGTATCAACATGACAATGGCAACTGAATCCCTCCCCTCCCACATAAAACGTTTGCGCCACTGAAGAAATGTACTTAACCAGGAAGGCAACACAACACTTAAGACTCGTGTTCAAGGCTACTGAGAACACTCTTTCCCCCACTAATTATACTGTCCCCTGCTCCGTCTACATTGCAATTTTTCTCCTGCCACAATTGAATGATTCCCTATTTCACAGTATGGTGGTCAGTACACCAATCCTTTCTGCACCTCGTAAGAACTTCATAATTGGGCATTTGAGAGGTGGAGGCTCCTTAAATGCAATCCCTTGCATTCCCATTCTTGCTTCACCTGCTGTCACACCTTCATGACCCTGATCGTAGACCACATTTGAATTATTTAGTCTGAGGAATGTGAATGCTTCTAGAGTGCAGTGTCCAAAGTTTTGCCTGACTCTCTGCTTCCAGCTCATTCTGTAATTAGGCTTTTCCAACTCCATGCGCCAACACCTGTATAAGCAGCACTTAATATTAAGTGTCAAGTAAGTCTGAAAATGCAGCATCCATCCTTGACTTTTAAAACAGTTACTTTCTCATTACAGTGCACAATCCAGAATATAGAAACACAAAAAGATCTGCTCTTTACACCAGGTAGCTTTCCCCATAATATCTATTTCTTAATGGGTTGCTTTCACAGTTAACTTCCACAGTTTTTTCCTGCAGCCTAATCTTTCAGTTTTTAATCTGTCATTTGTTTAGACTGAACCTTCCTTGTGGCACTAAATTCCCTCAGTAATTTAATTCCCAAGCTGTCGTACTGTATCACTTTGGTCTCTAATGACCCATTACTTTGCTGCTGATTTCTATGTAGGAATCCAATTTTGGGTATGTGTAGGCCACTGATTTGCTCTCCAGGATGCAGAAGGAACTATTAGTTGCTGGTCATGGAGTTAGAAAGTTGCAGGGCTTTTATACAGCAGATTGTTTTGCGAGTTTCAACAGCATAGACATGTGCCACACTCAATGTAGGCATAGGATGAATCAGCAAAAATGGTTGTGAACTTCAGATTTTTCTGAAACTTGGCCTCAAATGTGAGGTTGCTCTCAGAATCTGCTTGGGATACTTGTGGTCAATGCAAAAAATCTACTAGTTGGGCGGATAGGTTACTACTACTATGATTGGACAAGGCTTTGTATCTTTGCCCACATCTTTATTTCTCAATAGAATATATCTTTAGGCATTATGTAATATTTCCTTAAATTGTGCACTTCTTCTTTACTATGGTACTTGTTTACGCATTTACGCATTCCATTATGGCTAGTTTTGCGTTCATACCCTTGAAATTAGCTTTAGTTGTCATGAAAATAACTGTTTGCCAGTCCAAGTTCTCAACCTCAAATTGAATGTGAAATTCTCCAATGTTATGATCAGCCCTAACAAGAGCATCCTTTACTGTGCAATCATTAATCAAATCTGTTTTAGAACATAGAATGTTATAGTGCAGTGCAGGACCTTCGGCCATTGATGTTGCACTGACCTGTGAAATTAATCTGATACTCATCTAACCTACACCGTTCCATTATTATCCATACTTATGTCCAATGCCCATTTAAATGCCCTTAATGTATTTGAGTCTATTACTGTTGCAGGCAGTCTGTTCGACACCCCTGTTAGGCTGTGAGCTCAACTCACAAATAAAAAAGGAAATAATTTACTATTTATATTTGTCCAAAGTGATTTGATCATATTGGGCATAGGTTCTTCATCAGAAATGTAGAGGTGGGGTGAAAGGGGACTGAAAGATAATTAGGAGGATGGGGGTGGGAGAAGGCAGCTGGGAAGAAAGACGATAGTTATATAGATAAATAGGTTCTGGTTGGGGGGGATGTTGGCGATGGGGAGGGTGGAGCGGCTAGGTGGGAAAGAAGCTGGACAGGTAGAACAATTCAAAAGGGTGTGGCTGAGTTCTAAGGTTGGATCTGGGATGAGGTTGGGCTAGGGGAGATTTAGAGACTGGTCAGGTCGACATTGATGTCATGTGGTTGAAGGGTCGCAAGGTGGAAGGTGAGACATTCTTTCTCCAGTTGTTGGGTTGCTTGGTAGTTTGGCGCTTTGACCTCTACACCGCTGAAGCCAGGTGCCAACTCATGGATGACACCACTTGTGCCCCCTTGACCATGACCTCACCTCCCATCACCAAACCATAATCTCCCAGACCATCCACAACCTTATCACCTTGGGAACTCACCTCCACCCTCATAGTTCCAGAACCCCACACTGCCCCATTCTGCCTCAAAATTTACAAACCTGACTGCCCCAGTTGACCTACCGTTCCCCACCTGCTTCTGCCCCACCAAACGTATCTCCTCATATCGCGGACACCGTCCTGTCCGCCTTTGTCCAGATACTTGCCACATCCATTCGGGACACCACCCATGCCCTCCTCCTCCTCCATGACTTTTGTTTCCCCAGCACCTCTTCTTCACACTGAACATTCAGTCCCTATACACGTTGATCTGCCATGACGAAGGCCTCCAGCCCTCTGTTTCTTCCTCTCCCACTAACACAACCAGACCCCCTTCACTGACACACTCATTCGATTGGTGGAACTGGTCCTCACCATCAATATCATCTTCGTTGAATCATTTCACTTCCTTCAGACCAAAGGGGTAGTCATGGGCACCCATATGGGTCCCAGCAATGCCTACCCCTTCATATGATATGGAACAGTCCATCTTCTTCTCACAATCCAAAAAACGTGCAAGTCAGATGAATTGGCCATGCTAAATTGCCCATAATCTTAGGTGCATTCGTCAGGGGTAAATATAGGGTAGGACAATGGCCCTGGATGGGTTACTCTTCAGAGGGTATTTGTGAATTTGTTGGGCTGAGGGGCCTGTTTCCATACTTTAGGGAATCTAGTCTAATCTAATCAAATCTATCTATCTCAGTCTTACGTGTACTCAATCGCCTGGCCTCCACAGCCTTCTGTGGCAATGAATTCCATAGATTCACCACTCTCTGGTTAAAGAAATTTCTCCTTCTCATGGTTCTAAAAGGTTTTCTCTTGACTCCAAGGCTATGCCCTCGGGTCCTACCAATGGAAACATTTTTCCAACATCATTCAGTATTCTGTATGTTTCAGTTAGATACCCCCTCTTCCTTCTAAGCTCCATTGAGTATAAATCCATAGTCTTCAAACATTCCTCATATGTTAAGCTTTTCATTCCTTCGACCATTCTCGTGAACCTCTTCTGAACATGCGCCAGGGTCAGTGCATTCTTTGTGGGATATGGGGGCCCAACACTGCACACAACTCCAAATGTGGTCTGACCAGAGCTTTCGAGAGTCTTAGAAGTACATGCCTGTTTTTATATTTTCAGTAATGAGAATGTTTAAAAAATTTTCAAGGAAGATGCATCTGGAAAGAATATAGGTATTAAAATTGTAGTGGAATGCAAAATAAGTGTTGTCTTGAAATAAACTAAAAAAGGAGAGGTGTCTCGGAACAGTCTTAAATTCTTTTTGAAAAATTGATCAGGAGAATCAGACCACTGGATTTTTTTGGTTATTTTATCATAAAAAAGGACATATTTTCTTATGCAGTACACCAGGGCAGTAAACATAGAGTCATAGAGATGTACAGTATGGAAACAGACCCTTTGGTCCAACTTGTCCATGTCGACCAGATATTCTAAATTAATTTAGTCCCATTTACCAGCATTTGGCCCTCTAACTCCATCCTATTCATATACCCATCCAGTAATTATACCAGCGTTCTCCACCATCTCCTGGCAGCTCATTCCATATTAGCATCCTCTGTGTGGAAAAAGATGCCCTTTAGTTCCCTTTTAAATCTTTCCTCTGTCACCTTAAAACTTATGCCCTCGAGTTCTGGATTTCCCCACACCTGAGAAAAGACCTTGTCTATTCACTCTATCCATACTCCTCACGACTTTATAAACCTATATAAGGTCACCCTTCAGCCTCAGTCATTTCAGGGAAAATATGCCCAGCCTATTACTTAGCCTCTACCTTTGCTGAAGCCTTCTAACCCTGACTCTCCAGTTCCAATAAAGATACTAAGAGAAAATGGAGCAGGTCAGTTCAGTCACTGATGTTATCTAATTAGAATATTTGACTTCCAGAAGGGTTAATGAAGGAGGAAATATTAATTGGGGGTATATCTAAAGGTTACATTATACAGAAACCTCATTTAGTGCAACATTGAATTACACTTGGTAAATTGAAAAGTTGTAGTGGGAGTAGTGAAACAAATTCCGATTATTTTGGGAAATGACCTGGTAGATTCATGAATGTTGGCCTCACCAAGAGTGATGAATGAACCAGTGGAGGTAAAAGAAACTGAAATGGTACAAGTGGAACATGGAACGTGCTGGATTGTTTTCTACCTCTATTGTGACAAGATCTAATGTCCATAGAATTAGATAGGAATCCATGAAACAATGAGTTGATTTGGTAATTGAGTTGTAGGATCCAATTTTTGAAAATTTAAGTAATGAAGATGAAGATAACAAGAATGAGGACGAAATGTTTAGCCCATTATCTTAAATAGAAATGCAACAAATTGATTTGAAATTGAAAGGGTTGTACCAAGCAGCTTTCTCAGGGAATGAAAAAGAAATTATGCCCGAGTGTTACTATTTGAAAGACATAGTATTAATGAAGAAATTGAACACCTTAATTACCTGCCAATCAGGAATGACCATCAGGATGGCAGCGGATGGTATCACCTGAGTATGGGAAGTAAGTTTGTGTCTCATGATTTCCAATGGCAGATCACAGGTATAGGAAAATACAAGGTGAAATATTAGAACATTACGTAAGGATAGTCTCCAATATGGTCAATGGAGTCAAATACTTGTGTAAGATTTTGAGGGGTATGAACACAGCAAATAAAAATCAGCTGCTCCCATTAGTTGAGGGTTCAGTAACAAGGGGTTATCATTGTAAGGTGATTAGAGGTGTAGTTTAAAGCCACTTCAGCTTTTGAAGAACTGTTTCGTAGACTCATAATAGATTGTGTAGGATCTGTACATAAAGCCAGGAGTGGGAACCAAGATCTTATAATAGTTATGCATGTTCTACAAGATTTGTGGAAGCAGTGCCCCTAGAGAAAATTACTGACAAAATGATTATGGAAAAGTTCAGTTTTTATTTTAAGATATGGATTGCTCAAAAAAAGTCATGAGATCAAAGTTGAAATTTAATGTGGATATTTAAAGATATTATGATTAATTTATGAATAAAATAATTCTCTTTTTCTGAATATCACTCACAATTTTAATGTGTGTTGGAAAGATAGGATGAAAGTTTGAAGATTGCGAGCGAAGTGTATTCTCAAGGATGCCAATGATTGGGATAACTGAATTCCTTTGAACCTAGAACTCCTTCCGTAAGAGCATTGTTGATCTACTGACAGCACATGAATTTAGTGTCATAGAGTTCGAGAGATGTACAGCACAGAAACAGACCCTTTGATCTAACTTGTCCATTCCGACCAGATATCCCAACCCAATCTAGTCCCACCTGCCAGCACCTGGCCCATATCCCTCCAAGCCCTTCCTATTCATATACCTATCCAGATGCCTTTTAAATGTTGCAATTGTACGAGCTTCCGCCACTTTCTCTGGTAGCTCATTCCATACACATACCACCCTCTGCGTGAAAAAGTTGCCCCTTAGGTCTATTTTATATCTTTCCCCTCTCACCCTAAACCTATGCCCTCTAGTTCTGGACTCCACCACCCCAGGGAAAAGACTTTGTCTATTTATCCTATCCATGCCCCTCATGGTTTTATAAACCTCTATAAGGTCACCCCATAGTCTCTGATGCTCTAGGGAAAACAGCCCCAGCCTGTTCAGCCTCTCCCTATAGCTCAAATCCTCCAACCCTGGCAACATCCTTGTAAATATTTGCTGAACCTTTTCAAGTTTCACAACATCTTTCCGATTGGTTCAGAAAATGGCTTACCACTATCTTCTCAAGGGCAACGAGGGATGGGCAATAAATGTTGGCCCTACGTGACACTTCCATCCCATGAATGAATATTAGAAAACTTTGTCACAAGGGATGCTCCTAATGAATGCACAAATTTTATCCTTTTGAACTAATATCTGGACATGAGGTTGGAGAATCACTGTATAATTTGAAAATTATTCATGTGTCAGGAAAAGAGCTGACGTTTTGAGTCTAACTGACCCTTTGTCAAAGCTCTTTCCTCTCCTTACAGATGCTGCGAGACCTGCTGAGATTTTCCAGCAATTTCTCTTTTGATTTCAGATTCCAGCATCCGCAGTAATTTGCTTTTATATAATGAGTGAGAGCAGATCCTTACTGAGAAATTGTTTGAAGGACACAGTGGTGAAGTACAGATGAAGTAATGCAATACAAGGTTACTGAGTAATTCCCTACATGCTTATTTTCAACATATTAGGACTGTTAGTATTGCATAGTAATAGTGTTAGATATTTTTAATTGTATTGGAATTTTGTTGGAATTCGTGGATTTCATGTTTTGAAATCTTTGAATGTGTGTTATAGGTAAATAGTCGGTTTATTTTCTTTTATCTTAATTTATTTTTATAAACTTTTTTTCTATTGTTAAATCCAAACCTGCAGCATTGTGTTCTTATGTTTCAATGAGAGACCACCTTGAGAAAGTCAAAAAACAAATTAGTCTATAAAGCCAGATTTCAGTCTGTGTTCTGCTGAAACTCTCATTCATGCTTTCATTAGCTATGGGCTTAGAGTCATCGAATGATAGAGAAGTACAACATGGACACAGACCCTTCGGTCCAATTCATCCATGCTGACCAGGTATCCCACCCCAATCTAGTCCCACCTGCCAGCACCCAGCCCATATCCCTCCAAACCCTTCCTATTCATATACCCATCCACATGCCTTTTAAATGTTGCAATCATACTAGCCTCCACCACTTCCTCTGGCAGCTCATTCCATATCCGTACCACCCTCTGTGTGAAAAGGTTGCCCCTTGGGTCTCTTTTATCTTTCCCCTCTCGTCCTAAACCCATGCCCTCTAGTTCTGGACTCACCCACCCCAGGGAAGAGACCTTGTCTTTTTATCCTATTCATGCCCTCATGATTTTATAAACCTCTATCAGGTCACCCCTCAGCCTCCATCGCTCCAGGGAAAACAGTCCCAGCTTATTCAACCTCTCCCTATAGCTTAAATCCTCCAACCCTGACAACATCCTTATAAGTCTTTTCTGAATCCTTTCAGGTTTCATAACATCCTTCTGATAGGAATGAGACCAGAATTGCACGCAATATTCCAAAAGTATCCTAACCAATGTCCTGTACAACCTCAACTCCTTTACTCAGTACTCTGACAAATAAATGAAGCATACCAAACGCCACCTTCACTATCATATCCACCTGTGACTACTTTGAAGGAGCTACGAACAATGGACTTATTGTAGTCATTAGATCCTTAATTACAGATATTTGTTGAATTCAAATTCCACAATCTGCCATGTACCTGAGAGGATATGTCTTTTGAAAATTCACATTTGGAATTATGAGCAAAAAAGCTGGAATGTGGGATTGGGAAAGGAGATTGAGTTAAAAAGATATAGTCTAGTCACTGTGCGTTAGCAGTATCATAAATAAAGCACAGAGGTATCAATTGATTGCAGTCTCCAGCAAAACTTAAATGTATTTTTACCATGAATTCCAAATGGACCAGATGTGGAGAATGTTCTGCTGGGTATACAATTCTTAGGAATCACTTAGAGATCAAAAGAAACATTTTCCTTGTTAAACATTTTTTTCTCAGAGCAGGCCAATAGCTTGCTGATTATATAGACTGAAACAAAACTTCACACTGAAGATGAGCACTGTAGATATAATGAGAAATACAGATGACAGATCAGAAAGTATGAGCTAGTTAAATATAAATGTTACCATAGAATTCAAGCATTTTAAGTTATTCATGTTATCAGAAAAAAAAAACACTGGACACAGCTTCAAAGAAGTTCAAACATTAAAGCTAATGTATAGCATCTAACTTATAATTTCTTATTCTGCATTTATAGAAATCAATACATATAAACATGTTTTGCCGGCTTAATATTGTTTCCATTTACAAAACAGTCTAACTTTTCAAGGCCATTCTCAGTGTTATTACTTTACAGATTGAAGGAGGAACAATATCCATCAATAAAACCTGAAAAGTAAAGAAATTTTCTTGAATATGACAGACAGGATTTCTGTCACTGCACCAAGGCTTGTCCTAAAACATCTGTTAAAGCTGTATATGGCTCTAGAGTTCTAGAGTCACAGAGTTATACAGCATGTAAATATATCCTGGGTCCAACTTGCCTATGTCAACCAGATATCCTAAACTGGTCTAGTCGCATTTGGCCCTTATCCATTTAAACACTTCCTATTTATGTACCCATCCAGATGCCTTTTAATTGTTGTAACTGTACCCACCTCCACCACTTCCTCAGGCAACTCATTCCATACATAGAGTCATAGAGATGCACAGCATGGAAACAGACCCTTCGGTCCAACCTGTCCACGCCAACAAGATATCCCAACCCAATCTAGTCCCACCTGCCAGCACCCGGCCCATATACCTCCAAACCCTTCCTATTCATAAACCCATCCAAATGCCTCTGAAATGTTGCAATTGTACCAGCATCCACCACATCTTCTAGCAACACGTACCACCCTCTGCGTGGAAAAAGTTGCCCCTTAGGTCTCTTTTATAACTTTCCCCTCTCACCCTAAACCTATGCCCTCTAGTTCTGGACTCCC
>NC_057719.1:58386410-58403164 GCF_004010195.1 Chiloscyllium plagiosum
TCCCTCTTAAGTATACTCCTACTTCCTTTATACTCTTCTAAGGATTCACTAGATCTATCCTGTCTATACCTGACATATGCTTCCTTCTTTTTCTTAACCAAACCCTCAATTTCTTTAGTCATCCAGCATTCCCTATACCTACCAGCCTTCCCTTTCACCTTGACAGGAATATACTTTCTCTGGATTCTTGTTATCTCATTTCTGAAGGCTTCCCATTTTCCAGCCGTCCCTTTACCTGTGAACATCTGCCTCCAATCAGCTTTCGAAAGTTCTTGCCTAATACCGTCAAAATTGGCCTTTCTCCAATTTAGAACTTCAACTTTTAGATCTGGTCTATTCTTTTCCATCACGATTTTGAAACGAATAGAATTATGGTCGCTGGCCCCAAAGTGCTCCCCCACTGACACCTCAGTCACCTGCCTTGCCTTATTTCCCAAGAGTAGGTCAAGTTTTGCACCTTCTCTAGTAAATACATCCACACACTGAATCAGAAAATTGTCGTGAACGCATTTAAGAAATTCCTCTCCATTTAAACCATTAACACTATGGCAGTCCCAGTCGATGTTTGTAAAGTTAAAATTCCCTACCATAACCACCCTATTATTCTTATAGATAGCTGACATCTCTTTACAAGTTTGTTTCTCAATTTCCCTCTGACTATTGGGGGGGTCTATAATACAATCCCAATAAGGCGATCATCCCTTTCTTATTTCTCAGTTCCACCCAAATAACTTCCCTGGATGTATTTCTGGGAATATCCTCCCTTAGCACAGCTTTAATGCTATCCCTTATTAAAAACTCCACTCCCCCTCGTCTTTTGCCTCCCTTTCTGTCCTTCCTGTCACATTTATATCCTGGAACATTCAGCTGCCAGTCCTGCCCATCCCTGAGCCATGCTTCCGTAATTGCTATAATATCCTAGTCCCATGTTCCCTGAGTTCATCTGCCTTCCCTTTTAGGCCCCTTGCTTTGAAATAAATGCAGTTTAATTTATTAGTCCTAACTTGTCCCTGCCTGTCCTGACTGTTTGATTCACTTTTGTTCTCAACTGTACCAGTCTCAGATTGATCTCTTTCCTCACTAGCTCTCTGGGTCCCACCCCCCCACCTTACTAGTTTAAATCCTCCCGAGCAACCCTAGCAAATTTCCCTGCGAGTATATTAGTCCCCTTCCAATTTAGGTGCAATCCGTCCTTCTTGTACAGGTCACTTCTACCCCAAAAGAGATTCCAATGATCCAAAAATGTGAATCCTTCTCCCATACACCAGCTCCTGAGCCATGCATTCATCTGCTCTATCCTCCTATTCCTGCCCTCACTAGCTCATAGCACTGGGAGTAATCCAGATATTACTCCTTGAGGACCTCCATTTTAACTTTCAGCCTAACTCTCTGTAATCTCCCTTCAGAATCTCAACCCTTTCCCTTCCTATATTGTTGGTTCCAATGTGGACAATGACCTCTTGCTGGCCCCTCTTGCACAACCCTCTGTGTGAAAAATTGCTCCTTAAGTTCATTTTAAAAACTTTCTACTCTCACCGGAAAGCTGTGGCCTCTAGTTTTTGACTCCCTGACCCTGGGAAAAATCCCTTTGCTATTTACTCTATCCATGCCCTTCATTATTTTATAAATCTCTATAAAGTCACCTCTCAGCCTCCGACACTCCAGGGGAAAAAGCCCCAACCTAAACAGCCTCTCCAGATAGCTCAAATTCTCTAACCTGCAACATTCTTGTAAACCTTTTCTGAACCCCTTTCAAGTTTCATAACAGTTTTCCTATAGCAGGGAGACCAGAACCGAACACAATATTCAAAAGTGGCCTAACCAACATCATGTACAGATGCAACGTAATATTCCAACTCTTATACTCAATGCACTGACCAATGAAGGGAGAGAGTGAGGTCTGCAGATGCTGGAGATCAGAGCTGAAAATGTGTTGCTGGAACAGCGCAGCAAGGCAGGCAGCATCCGGAAGAAGGGCTTATGCCCGAAACGTCGATTCTCCTGTTCCCTGGATGCTGCCTGACCTGCTGCGCTGTTCCAGCAACACATTTTCAGCACTGACCAATGAAGGCAATCTTGCCAAACGCCGCCTTCATTATCCTGTCTACCTGTGACTCCATTTTCAAGGAACTATGGATTTGCACCCCAAGGTCTCTTTGTTCGGTAACACTCCCCGGAACCTTATCATTAAGTATATAAGTCCTGCCCTGATTTTCCCTTCAATTCCAATCTGCCTTGTTCAATGCATCTGAGCGCCTCCAAAATTCTGTTGCCCATAGTTATAACTTTACCAGATCCATTTCACTTATCATTGTTGTATTTATTAACCTACTTCAGATTCTTTGAAAAAATCCAACATTTTCATCATAGTTTTCAAATGCCTCCATGACATTGTTTGCCTCAGTCTCTACAGCCTTTTAAAGTTGATATAACTGTGTCATTCAAATTCTTGCCTCGTGATGTACCCTGAATTTCAACACACAGGTAGCCTTGCCTTGTTTCTTAAACTCTGAAATTTTCTCCTTAGCTTGTTGATCTCATCCCTCCTGAAGTCACTTTTACAAAGTTAACATTGTTAAATAAGATTTTGGTTATCTGCTCTTCTGTTGCTCCACTGTCCAGTCTTGTTTTATCATTCTTCTTTGAACTTGTTCAAAAGTTACTCTATTAATGTGTTAGATAATTGCTGTTTTAATTATTTCTGAGTTGAAATGAAGGTTTGATGGCAGTTGGATTGAAGCAGGATTGGTATTGAGCAATTTCAAAGATTGAAGTATGGCAGTCATCTTGATTTAAGTGGAACAAGAATCAAATCTTCACACATCATGGATTTGAGAACAGTTTATTAAATTGGTTCATGAAATGTGGACTGAACTGGCAATGCCAATATTTATTTCTCTTGCCTAACAGCCCAGGAGAGCAATGGTGATGAGTTGCTTTCTTGAACTGCTGTAATTCTTAGGTAAAGGGAATCCCAGCATTTTGACCCAGTGACAGCGAAGCACAACATAATTCTGAGGCAGGATAATGTGTGGCTTGGAGGGGTACTTGCAGGTGGTATTTCCATGATTCTGCTACCCTCCTAGTTTTAAGTAGTAGAAGCCATAAATTTAAGAGATGCTGTAAAGAAATCTTGGTGAGTTACTGCAAAGCATCTTGTAGGTAGTATATACTTCTCTGCTGTGTGATGACAGTGATGGGTGTGAATGCTGAACATGATGGATGGGACTAGTCATGTAGGATGCTTTGTTTTGGATGGTGCTGTGTGTCTTGAATGTTGTTAGAGCTGTACCAGTTGGGTGGACGATATTCCATCAAACTCTAAGTAGTATCTTATGGGCATATTTTGAAGAGAGAAGTTGTGTTACCTATCACAGAATATATGGCTGCTAACCTGCTCTTGTAACTACAATATGCTTGTCCAGTTTAATTTCTGTTCTGTGGTAAGATCCTGTTAGTTGGGGATTCAGCAATGATAGTGCCTTGCATGTTAAGGAGTACTGGTTAGGTTCATTCTTGTTGGAGGTGTTCACTGTCACTTGATATGGCATGAATAGTTCTTGCCACTTAGCCTGGAATGTTTTCAAGTCTCCTGCTCCATATGGATATGGACTGCTTCAATATCTGAGCAGTTGTGAATAGTGCTGAAAATTGTGCAATAAATTGGTAGACATGCCCACTTCTGACTTTTTATGATGGAAGGGCAATCATCGATGAAGCTGCTAAAGTTGGTTTGACCTAAAACACTGCCCTAAAGAACATCTGTGGTGATGTCGTTGGAATGAGACGATTGACCTCCAAGAACCACAGTCACCTTTTTTACTAAACACGATTCCAACCATCAGAGCGTTTCCTCTATTCCCATTGTCTCTAGTTTTGCTTGGGCGTCTTGGTGCTACACATTGTCAAATATGGCCTTCACTCTCACTTCACCTGTCCATGTTTGTACCAAGGCTATAATGAGGTCAGGAGGTCAGCGACATCGGGCGGCACGGTGGTACAGTGGTTAGCACTGCTGCCTCGCAGCGTCAGAGACCCGGGTTCAATTCCCGCCTCAGGCGACTGACTGTGTGGAGTTTGCACGTTCTCCCCGTGTCTGCGTGGGTTTCCTCCGGGTGCTCCGGTTTCCTCCCACAGTCCAAAGATGTGCAGGTCAGGTGAATTGGCAATGCTAAATTGCCCGTAGTGTTAGGTAAGGGGTAAATGTAGGGGTATGGGTGGGTTGCGCTTCGGCGGGTCGGTGTGGACTTGTTGGGCCGAAGGGCCTGTTTCCACACTGTAAGTAATCTAATCTAATCTAATTGGTGGAACCCACACTGAGCATGAGTGAGCAGATTACTGTTAAGCAAGTGTTGCTTGAAAGCACCATTGATGACTCCATCATTGCATGCACCGGTTTTTCAGTTAGTAAGAACGTATTCTTAAAATCAATTTTTAATTAAGTTGAATTTGTAATTTATAACTTAAATTCTATTCTTCTCTTAAAATTCACATGCACACACACAGACAGGACACAAATATTATGGGTGAGGAAGACAACAAATAAGTCAGAAGCACAGTTCTGGCACAGTAAGTCAGTCTGGCACAAATATGAATCACAGATGAATTCTTCTCTTTTGTCCCTCTTCGATCCCTTCTCATGCTCTTAGTGACGAGGCTTTGGACACACTGATTCTCATTCATTGGTTGAGCATCTAACCTTTCAGTGATTCTGAAGGTGATCTTTTTACCTGTTTTTCATTTTTCAAACAGACGATAAGCAGAAGAAGAAGCTTTCAAAGCAAGGTGATGGAGAGTAACGAACTACAAAGCATGTCATTTACTTCACCACATAGGTAGGAGAGTGAGAAAGAGAGAGATGGATGATTTCTTTTCCCAGACTACATGTTTTTGCTATGCTGTCCACACAAGGCTGTAGTGGTTGTTAGTGTGCAAAGTCCTCCTGAACTAATGACAACTAGTGCTGATTAAAAAGCTAGTCGAAAGACTATCTCAGAGAAAATTTGGAGATTGAGCCTCTCAGTTTCATAAATCACTGTAGATATTCCTCAGATTGTTATTGGAGGCCCAAGCATCTACAGCTGCTTCATCAATGACCCTCATTCCATCTTAAGGTCACAGTGGAGTTATTTGCAGTTGATTCCAAAATATTCAGTCCTTGAGTATTGAAGTGGTCCATGTCCAAATGCAGCGAAGCCTGGACAGTATTCAGGTTTGGGCTTAAAAGTGGCAAGAAATATTGGTACCATGCAAGTGCCAGGTAATGACTATTTCCAACAGGAGAGAAAATATCCATTGCCTTATGACAGTCAAAGGCATTAATAATGCTGAATTCCCCCATTCTGGGGGTTACCATTTACCAAAAACTGAACTGGGTTAACAGTATAAATACTGTTGTGACAAGCAGGTCAGGCGCTAGAAATCCTGCAGTCAGTAACTCTCCTCCAGGTTGTCCACCATCTACAAGGCACAAATCAGGAGTGTGATGGAATATTTTCACTTGCCTGGGTGAGTGCAGTTCCACCAACACTCAAGAAAGATGACAGCATCCAGGACAAAGCAGCCCACATGCACAAACATTGACACCCTTCATTAGTGACTCACAATAATTCAGTGTATCATTTCCAAGATACACTGTAGAAATTTACCAAGGGTCCTGAGAAAGCATCTTCCAAACCAGAAATGTTGGAAGGACATGGGCATCAGATACACAAGAATATTACCATGTTCCCCTCCAAAACACACATCATCCTGACTTGAAAATATATCACTGTTCCTTCATTGTTGCTAGGTCAAAATTACACAACACCCTCCATAATTGTGCGTTTACCTACACTAACAGGACTGCAGTATTTTCAGATGACAGGCCACACCACCAACTCAAGGACAAGTAGGGACTTGCAATAAGTGCTGGCCCAGTCAGCAACACCTGCATCCCGCAAATGAAAATATAAGTCATTTAACCTCCAATTGTCCAAGCAGAGTTGGGCAATTCAAAAGTCAAATTTTCAAATTGATGACCTAAAAGTGTAGAATACAGGGGTAAACCCTTAAAGCTTGCCTTGCCACTCAGTATGATAATGGTTAATAATCCAACTCAGTACCTGTACATGCTTTCTCTCCATATTCTTTGATCCCTTTAGTCCTAAGAACTGCATCTTTTTTGAAAGTCTTCAATATTTCGGCCTCATCAGTTTCTTATGGCAGAGAATTTCATAGGCTCACCACTCTCTGGGTGAAGAAATTTCTCCTTATCTCTGCCCTAAAAGGCTTACCCCTGTCCTTATTCTCAGAATATGATCTCTCATTCTAGACTCCTTGTTCATTGAGAACATCCTTCTTGCATCTACTCTGTCTAACCCTGTTGAATTTTATAGGTTTTTTTATGAGATGTCCATGCAGATGCATTATTGTTGTTCAAATCCTAATTATGTAAAATTGTTGTTCAGTCACTGGTACTTCACTCCATGGCATTGGTATCCATAAAAAGCTCATGGATTTATAGGCTCCAAGGAAATTCTCCTCAATTTAGGATTGATTCTCTGCTGCTCTTACCCTAGCAACGTCTCTGTTTCAGCACAAGGTATATAAGTGCACTTCAGACCATTTCTATTCATGATACCCTCTGTTGTGCAAATTGCAAAGCGCCTTTAAACCTGTCAAGACAGTGGAAACACAATGGTGTGTTCTGTAATGGCTTGGGTAGGGCATATGCATGATCCTGGATTTCCTCTGTCTCAGATATCATCAGTCATAGTTGCAGGGAACTTTCCTCTTGCAGAGGATCCAACCATCAATCTGGGTTGAGGCTTCAAAATACTCTGTGAGTGTCGGTGCACACAATGCATGTTCCATGAAGTATTTTAGGAATCTGGAAAAGACCTCAACTTCTCTGTGCTTTTTGTACTTGATGAATTGAAATAGTTGATGATAGAAAAATGCTTCTAGGGAGTTGACTTTGTTCAGAGAGTGTAAATGAATTGAATACTTTCTCATGTTACTGAATATTCATGGCATACAAACGTACTACAAGTAGGAGCCTCCCACAAGGACAAGGCCAGTGTAATTTTTGGCACATTGCAAAGATGCCACTGACCTTACTATTGCACCTGAATCTGCTGTTGGAAAATCTGCTGTACTTCCTTCCTGATTATGCCAACCCATATGTCATGTTTCTCACTCTTGTGGCCTCCATAAATTACACTTCTCATTGTAGATTCTCCCATTAGCTTGTCAATCCTCTCAGAATCTTATTTTACATTTCTCAAATGCATGAGATATAATTAAGTCTGCTTTTGTACTTGTGAAATGAAAATAGTAGCCAACCAGTGCTCTGTGGGCATTGTTTGGGGGGGTCAAAGTAGACAGCTGAAATTTATAAAATGTACCTCTTAATTACTTCTGCCCTCAGAGGCACAGAGAAGGAAGGTTTGGAAAGGTGTGCAAGATTAAGGATCACAAAGAATTGAAGACCATTCGAGGGACCTGTCAATAATAAAATCCAAGGAACATAGAGGTCAAAGAGGTGGCAAGTTGAAGGGAATGGATAAGGTTTTTTTTATTTATTCATGGTAAGTTGGTGTTGCTGGCTAAGTCAGCATTTTCTGCCCATTAATAGTTGCCCTGAAAAAGTTGGTGAGTTGTCTTGTAATCCTTGGAGCATAGGGAAAACCAGTGCTGTTAGGGCGGAAGTTCCACGTTTTTGACTCAGTGATGCTGAATGAACAGCAATATAGTTCCAATTCAGGGTGGTATGTGGCTTGAAAGGGATCTTGCATGGCTAAGTATGTATAAAAGCACTTCCATGGAAGGATTATAGTGAAGAGGGCAGCTTGGTGAATTTGGAGAAGAAATAGCAATAGAAGCTGAGATTAAAATCAAAATTTACATAATAGTGGACAGGTCGGTGAATAAAGTAATGAGGATATTCCAGTGACAAAATCCAAGTGGGGTGAGTGTCTTCTTGTGAATGACTGTCTTTATGAATAGGAGAGTCGACCTTTTGGGCAAAAGCCCTTCATCAGGAATAAGGGCTTTCATCTAAAACGTCGACTCTCCTGCTCCCTGACCTGCTGTGCTTTTCCAGCATCACACACTCAACTCTAATCTCCAGCGTCTGCAGCCCTCACTTTTGCCCTGTCTTTATGAATATGTGAACCTTCTAAAATGGCAGTTGTGAAAGATGAAAGAAGATGAGGAGAAAGCATTGAAGAAGAAATGAGTGAAACCAAAGTGTGAATTGATTTCTAGGACACTTTGGATCTGCTGATTTTAAGGTTTCAGTAAGAGGCAAGGTGTAACTAACCTGATCAAGTTTCAATAAACCTTGAGATGGTTTAATTCGAAACATCCCAGTCCCAATCACACTCGATAGAACAGTTGCTGGCAGACTTGAAGAAAACTTTCCATATTGGTTTGCTAAACTAGTTTGGTGCTATTTCCCCAAACATTGCATGTTATCTCTTGGTTCATATTCAAAATAATTTCAGAACAAAGTAAACCTCAGTCACAGTTTTACTGTATAACTGTGGTATTTGGACTCTCAAAAGGATCTTGCTTTAAAAGATTTTTCCATTCCTTTTATTTATGTTTTTTTAAGGAGATGGATGACAGATTTATTCCTTAAGTCACAAAATACAGTCTGGTGTGTGTTTAATCTAAAGGATACCTTTTAGAATATACAGTACTATACTTACAAGCCCTCAAGTGAGTAACAGTTTGGAGATAAAATCAGACCCCTAGAGCATATTTGTAGATTATTTTATTGCCATTGTTCATTTTTATTTTTCTGAGAATATATTTTTTATCTTTCTTAAACATTTGATACATTAAAAACATTTCATAATACAGACAGCAATTATTATTGTAACTTAACTAAAATGGTTTATTTGAGGGACATTGCTGTTGATGGCTGAGGTTATTGATATCTGTTGGCGCATTAAAGCTAATTTACACAAATGATTCGTGTAGTCTGAAGTCTTAACATATCTTCAGAATTTGTTGAAGTTTGATGAGTTGCACCTGCACAATTTTATATAAAATGTTAATCAAATGCATAACCCTGTGTGATGTTTTATCCTTTGTAATCTTGTCCAAGAGTAGTTTTGGAGCCAGTTTCTTTATCAAGGAAAGGAATTGCCCAATTCACTATGAACTAAACTGCAAAAGCTTTAATTAACATTTCTTTCATTTCTCAACTGGTATTTATCTCACTATAAATTATTCAGACCTGAGTGCTTTTCGGAATATGTTGTTAAATAATTGTTAAAAATTAACTTTAGAAATAATTCAGTATCAAGATTAGAGAAAGGTTATTCTAAGTAGCTGCAAACATTTCAAACCTCAGCTTATTCTGCTCATCTGCTTTCATATTTTTGTTGAAAAACAGATTTGAATGTTAGTTTACACATTTTCTCAGTCCTTAGGTATTTTCTTACAAAAAGCAATTAATTAGAATTAGAGGCTGCTTGTTGAATATACATTTGCCAAAATGTGAAATTCTGCCTATTAAATTGTACATCCCTACATTTGAGATTGAAAATGGGAAAAGAATAGGAAATGGTACCTTGTACAATTGTCTGCCTTTTTCTTGCTTTTCATCTTTAGCTATAATTGTTAATGCAATAACTTAATAACTTAAACCAGTACAATACATTAATGAGTAAAATTAGGCTAAAACTGCATATACCATTTTTTAAGAAAATAAACTATTTTTCAAAACCGTCTGTTCAAGGAAGTTATTACACACCTCGAGAGCAGGTGGGACTTGAACCTGGATCTCCGGTCCAGGATAAGGACACTGCCACTGCACCACAACAATCCCTTCTCATCTATCTCTCTTTGTTTTCCTCATCAACCTGTTTGGAGATGTTATTACTTACTTACATAAATTAAATACAACTTTGAGAATCTGAATTGTTAATTGGTTAAGTTGTGGCACATCTTCATAATTTTGATCAAATGGCACAATGCAAAGTTAACTATCAGATACTTTGCATAATCATGAATACTGGGAAAGAAAGGTTTACTTTCAAAATGAGAAAATTGAACATATGCTTGTTGCAATTTTTCAAAGCATGAATATTGAAACCAAAAAGTAATTAATGATCTATTTGCAGTGCAACTGCTGCATTGAATTTTGAGCTGCAAATTATAGTTATGGCTTATTTTCAGTGTTTGGAAGTGGTAACTATGGATATTCAATGTATATCCATAGTTATTTTATATTTTCATAAATTATCAATGATATTTTCATAATGTAATTTTTATGAAATGTAATTAACTTTTTGCATATGTGTTTCTATTTTCCACTGTATTTGACCTCAGAGCAAGACATTTCCTCTTTGGAACAGACAATACGATGTAGTTAAGTGCAGTTAAAATCTTAAAATGGAACTTAGGTGTGCTGACGAATAAAATAAGTTAACTGTTTTTGTTTACTTGTTGAGCTGAAAATATTAATTTATCATTTCATGCTATGGTATGTGATGCAGGACTTGAGTATACATTGCTGCTACCTGTTGGATTTGTTTTTTTAAATGGCTAAGTATATATGGAAAGCTAAAGCTTGATGTTGAAGTGCCCCGAACATTGCTCCTGTTGAAATTACTTGGTAAATAATTCATACAAATTATATTAATGCAAACGTCATTGCAACTAAAATTTATAGCGCACCTTCAATGTAGTGAAAGATTCAGTGGTATTCACTGGAGTTTAATCAGAAAAAAAAATTATTTTGAACCAATGAACAAGACATTTGGCATGGGATGAGCTATAAACGCTCATTTGGTAAAGAAAAGGTGGAGGAGTGAAGAGGTTGGGCAGGGAATTCCAGAGTTTGGTCACTAGACTGTTTCAAGCATGACAACCAATAGTAGTGTGAATAAGGATGAACAAGATGGCAATATTTTGGTGTACAGCAACAATTTGTTTCAGTGGCTTATAAAAAAAGGCTATTAGCCTATAAAATGAAGACAAAAACAATTTTTTTCTTAATCATGTAGATGATGAGCAGGCTTTGAGGAGCTGGGAGTTGAGTTACTAACTGAAGAATTCTTAGCCTTTGCAAAAACTAAAACAAAATGATTTGGAGATGCCGGTGTTGGACAGGGGTGTACAAAGTTAAAAATCACACAACACCAGATTATAGTCCAACAGGTTTAATTGAAAGCACTAGCTTTCAGAGCACTGCTCCTTCATCAGGTGGTTGTGGAGTACACAATTGTAAGACACAGAATTTCTAGCAAACGTTGACAGTGTGATGTAACTAAAATTATACATTGAAAAATACCTTGATTGTTTGTTAAGTCTCTCATCTGTTGGAATGAACATGTTAGTTTCATTTCTTTAATATGTAAATCACAAAATTTTTTTTTAAAGTTACATTCTCAGGTTAATTTTAACAATTGGTGTCAGCCCAGAGTGTGTCTATTTGTATATAGGAGTGTCTGAGTGTGTGTGTGTTTATAGTGCAATGGTGATCACCTGTAGTGTGACATGACCCCAAGGTCCCGATTGATGCCCCCCATGGGTACCGAACTTAGCTATTAGCCTGTGCTCGGCCATTTCTCGCTGCTGGCTGTCCTGAAGTCCGCCTTGGAGGATGGCCACCCGAAAGTCCGAGATTGAATGTCCTGCTTCGCTGAAGTGTTCTCCAACTGGGAGGGAACCGTCCTGTCTGTTGATTTGTGGTGCGGGGCCTATTCCTCCATTGCCATAGCCTCTGCTCGATTTCACCAATGTACCATGCCTGCAGTGTATAAGATGGACAATGTTGGCTGAGTCTCTTGCGTACCTACCACGTACATGGTGGGAGGTGTCCCCATGTGTAATGGTGGTATCAATGTCCACACTCTGACATGTCTTGCAGCGCCTACTGTGACAGGGTTGTGTGGAGTTGTCCTGAAAGCCGGGCAGATTGCTATGAGCAATGATCTGTTTGAGGTTTGGCGGTTGTTTAAAGGCGAGCAGTAGAGGTGGGGAAGGTCATGGCAAGGTGCTCATCCTCATTGATAATATGTTGCAGGCTGCGAAGAACATGGCATAGTTTTTCAGCTCCTGGGAAATACTGGATAACAAAGGGTATCCTGTCGGTTGCAACACAAGTCTGTCTCCTGAGGAGGTCATTACGGTTCCTTGCTGTGGTATGTCGGAACTGGTGGTCGATGAGTTGAATATCGTACCCTGTTCTCATCCCTGAGCCCGTCACGTTCCTCCTCATCTGAACAGATGTGGTGTACACATAGGGCTTGTCCATAGGGGATGGCTGTTTTAATATGTTTTGGGTGGAAGCTGGAGAAGTGTAGCATTGTAAGGTTTTCTGTGGGTTTGCGGTATAGTGTGGTGCTGAGGTGCCCCTCCTTGATGGCGATACACGTGTCCAAGATTGAGACAGATAGTAGAGAGTTGTCCATGGTGAATTTGATGGTGGGATGAAACTTGTTGATATCACTGTGTAGTTTTATCAGTGACTCCTCGCCATGGGTCCAGAGGAAGAAAATGTCGTCAATGTACCTTGGGTATAGTCTTGGTTGGAGCTCCTGCATAGAGAAGTCGTCTTGTTTGAATCTGTGCATGAATATGTTGGCGTATTGGGGTGCAAATGGATACCACCATTACGCGTGGGGACACCTCCCACCATGTTTGTAGCAGGTACGCATGCGACTCAGCCAACATTGGCTATCTCATACGCTGCAGGCAAGGATGACCTGAGGTATGGTACATTGGTGAGCAGAGGCTACGGCAATGGATGAATGGGAACCGCACAACAATCAACAGACCAGGTCATCTGACAGACAGGAGTGTTCCCTCCCAGTTGGAGAACACTTCAGCGGTCCAGGACATTCGATCTCGGACCTTCGGGTGGCCGTCCTCCAAGGCGGACTTTGGGACAGCCAGCAGCGAAAAGTGGCCAAGCAGAGGCTGATAGCTAAGTTCGGTATCCATAGGAGGGGCCTCAATCGGGACCTTGGTGACCTCCATTGCACTACACACACACACAAAATCCTATACAGAGACAGACACACACTCTCACACTCACACATGCACCATTCACAGACTTAGACCCCTTTACACTCTCTCACACACACACATATACAGTCTCTCTCACAACCCCCACCTCAGGCACACACGCACACACCCATACACGTTTCTGAAGTGAATTTGTACTTGCAGGGTTGCATTGTTCAAAAACTGCATGAATCCATGTAAGATTCTGTTAACTCATTTTTTAGATTAGAATCAGTCTAAACATTATGGCACAGACAACAACACACAGGGGGCTAACACCTTCAATAAATTATCTGGGCTGACACCAATTGTTAAAGTTCACCTCATATGTAACTAAAAAAAACGTTTGTGATTTACATATGAAAGAAGTGAAACTAGCATGTTCATTCTAACAGATGAGATACTTAACAAACAATCCAAGGTATTTTTCAATGTATAATTTCAGTTACATCACACTGTCAACTTTTGCTAGAAATTCTGTGTCTTACAATTATGTACTTCACAGCCACATGATGAAGGAGCAGCGCATCGAAAGCTAGTGCTTCCAATTAAACCTATTGGTTTTGTGTGATTTTTAACTTAAAGCAAAATGCTTACTGTTGGATGTGATTCCATAGTTGTGCAGCATTTGATGAAATCTAGTTACACTATTTGCCACTTTAGGATAACCAAGCAAACATGTAATCTAGCTCATTTGTCCTTGATAGTTGGGACATACATTCAAATGCAGAGGACACATTCTCTGCAAATGAATGGAATATTCTCAAATCTTTTTTTGAACTGTTTGGGAGAATGGGGACCCTAGAGTTCGCTATAGTTTCTCCTTGGCAGCACCTTAGCAAATGCCTTTTCTTCTTTAGAATAAATTGTGATTGAATTGAAATTTAGCATTCTTGAGTTTCTCTTGATGAGTGCAAGGTAAAATAATAGGTGACTTTTCCATTTTTTATGTAACTCTAATTTTTTTTCAGGGGAGGCTGTTTTCATTGTGAAGGCCAGCATTTAATATTCATTTTTAATTATCTTTGAAAAGGTGGTGTTGAGCTACCACTTTCAGCTGCTGCAGCCCGTGGAATAGGAATACTCACAATTCTGTTACAGAGGAAATTCCAGGATTTTTACTGACTGACAATGTAGAAATTCCAAGTCAGGTTTGTGCATAATTGGAAATAGAATATGAAGTTTGGGCTATTCCTACATATCTAATGCTCTTGGAGTCATCAAGTCATAGAGATGTACAGCACGGGAACAGACTCTTCGGTCCAACTTGTCCATGCCAGCCAGATATCCCAACCCACCTAGTCCCACCTGTCAGCACGCATATCTCTCCAAACCCTTCTTATTCATATACCCATCCAGATGCCTTTTAAATGTTGCAGTTGTACTAACCTCCACCACTTCCTCTGGCAGCTCATTCCATACAAGTACCACCCTCTGCATGAAAAAGTTGCCCCTTAGGTCTCTTTTATATCTTTCCCCTCTCACCCTAAATCTATACCCTCTATTTCTGAACTCCCCCACCCCAGGGAAAAGACCTTGTCTGTTTACGCTATCCATGCCCCTCATGATTTTATAAACCTCTAGAAGGTCACCCCTCAGCCTCCGGCGCTCCAGGGAAAATTGGCCCCAGCCTGTTCAATCTCTCCTTATAGCTCAAATCTTCCAACCCCGGCAACATCCTTGTAAATCATTTCTGAACCCTTTCAAGTTTCACAGCATCTTTCCGATAGGAAGGAGACCAGAATTGCACGCAATATTCCAACAGTGGCCTAACTAATGTCTTGTACAGCTGCATCATGACCTCCCAACTCCTGTACTCAATACTCTGACCAATAAAGGAAAGCATACCAAACACCTTCACTATTCTATCTACCTGCGACTCCACTTTCAAGGAGCTATGAACCTGTACTCCAAGGTCTCGTTGTTCAGCAACACTCCCTTGGACCTTACCATTACGTATATAAGTCCTGCTAAGATTTGCTTTCCCAAAATGCAGCTTGTTGGACCTAGGACACAATCCTGAGGGACTCCTGCAGAGATGTCCTGGAGCTGAACTTACTGACCCTCCACAACCTCAAACAACCTCCTTTGTGCCAGATATGACTCTAACCAGTGGACTGTTTGCCCCCAATATCCATTGAGTCCAGTTTTGCCAGAGCTCCTTGATGCTATATTATATCAAATGCAGCCTTGATGTCAAGGTTTGTCATTCTCACCTTACCTCTGGAATTCAGCTTTTTTGTCCATGTTTGAACCAAGGCTGTAATGAGATCAGGAGCTGGGTGATCCTAGCAAAACCCAAACTGGGCGTCACGGAGCAGGTGCTACTTGATAACATTGTTGTCAAAACCCCTTCTTTCACTTCACTGATGATGGACGGTAGACAGATTGGGTGGTAATTGGCCAGTTTGTATTTGTCCTGCTTTTTGTGTACAGGACAAACCTGGGCCATTTTCCACATTGCCAAGTAGATGCCAGAGCTATAACTGTACTGGAAGAGCTGTAAAGTACTTAAGAGAAGTTTTGAGATTTACAGATCAATGAAGCAACCCATTCCAAAAGATAAAAGACTCAGCAACAATCCAAATCCGCTCAACGTATCATTTCAGCTGCATGACATTAAAACCCTTTCCTATAAATTCTATGTCCTATGTCCCATGCTCCACAACCACCTGACGAAAGAGCAGTGCTCCCAAAAGCTAGTGCTTCCAAACAAACCCGTTGGACTATAACCTGATGTTGTGTCATTTTTAACTTTGCCCCCTCCAGTCCAACACCGACTCCTCCACGTCATTGCTGAAATGTACTTCAACATCCCAGAAAGATATAGTGCGTAAGTTTCTGCCCTATGGAATTGCCATCTTCCAGCACTTGGAACACCAGAAACAGGTTAAACTGGCATTGTTTTATACATTTCTCAACACTTTGCAGCCAATTATATTTGAAGCTTAATCACTATTAGTTTGTGGGTAAATTTGGATCCTATTTCCACATAAACAGCAGTGAGAAATCAAGCAATCTTGTTTCTTACATGTATTTTTCTGTTACCATAGATGCTGTAAGACTTGCTGACGAGTTCCTAAATTTTAGGGTTTTATTTTTCATTTCATTGGCATTAGTTAGGAAACAAATATTGAACAGACTCACTGAGACAAAATTCCAACTTTCCTTCATTAGTCTGTCAGTGATCTGTAATGTTCACCTGGCTAAAGTTTGGTTTTAATATCTCACTGAAAAACAAACACCTCTGATAAAGTTTCATTCATTCCTTTCCTCTGAGGATGAGGATACAGTCACCGAATGGTGTTGTAATTTGCCACATACTGACTCAGTAATGTAATGTTGGCATCCCACAATCCTGTGAGTGTGGGGGCAGTCAGGGTGGGTGTGTAGGCCTATGGGGGGGTGGGGAGGGTTGTCAGGGTAAGCATCAGGGGTGGGGTCAGTCCAGAGGCCAACAAGATAGCAATCAGTTTGCCATTTCAGGGCTGTAATTTTTCAAAAATCTTTGTATTCTGGAGAAGTGCAAGACAAATGGAAAATTGCTAATATGACACCACTAGTCAAAATAGGATGGAGGGAAAAGCAGGTAACTATAGGTCAGTTTGGGCGTTAGATTTCTGGGAGGGGGATTTCAGTTTGGGGTTGCTTTTGGGGAAGGATGTGGTTTGCAGGAAGGGATCAGTTTGGGGTGTAGTTTTGTTGGGGGAGGCGGGGGATGATGTGATTTTGGGTGGGGAGTTTGG
>NC_057719.1:58404117-58479085 GCF_004010195.1 Chiloscyllium plagiosum
GGTGGTAGTTCAGTTCAGGTGGGGTGGTGTTAGTTTGGAGGGTGGTGTTGTGTAGTTTAGAGGGTAGCTCAGATTGGTGGGTGGGTGGGTTGCGTTGGTTTGGCTAGTGGTCAAGTTTGATGGTGGGAGGAGGTTGGTGTTACTTAAGGGGAGGTTTTGGTGAGGCCATGTGATGGTGGTATCTATGATCACTGCCATGTCCAGTTGTCGCAGTTGTCCAAGGAATTTTCCCCGAGCCCGATAAATGGGCAGTTCTCTCTGCTGTTGATCGATCACCATCTCCTGCAAAAGTGCATTATTCTGCCTTTGACCACACACAGGTCGCGATGTTTTGAACTTCTTGGCCGGAGGAGGCCGACTCTCCATTGAGACTCTGATCCACAGTTACACAGCAACCATCATGCTACTGCTTGTCCTTCAACCTGTTGTAGGTGTGACACCATGAGCTTTGAGAGGTGTATTTTGTCCTGTTTTTTTTAAAGTGATGTTTTGAGCCAGAGGTGCCAATTTGTCTCTCCCAAGTCAAATAAAGTAAACAGCTTGATACGCCCTTAGTATAAATGGATGCAGTCAGGCTCCTACGGAACTATGATTTTAGTTTAGCTTTCAGTTATTTTTGGGGTTTTAAAGTTAGCTTTGGAAACTGTTTCATCTGTTTCATTCATTGCAAAAATGTGGAGTTTTCTGTCTCTTTGCCCAATTTTTTTCTTGATGTTCTTTTCCCCTGCATTGGAGAAATCACATATGAGACAATCTGTTTTTCCTGAATTTGTCTCTGCCAAGGGTATGTTTATGGGATGTTACTGTATTGAAACAGTTGCTGTTAATAGTTAAATAATCTGTTATTCTGTTAAGTTTTCTAATAGGGTAAAAGTTATACCAATTCTTCTTTCTTTTGTTCGTATTTTAGCTAGATGTAGGAATGCAATATATTTTGCTTTAAAGCCCAGTAGTCTGACCAATTGAATTACATCAGGAATACAGAACCTTACATTTCACTTTACATAAGGTAAAAGTTAGAGTCTAGGCTATTTCCTTGATGCATTTGAAGTGGATTTGGGGGTATGGTCCAAAATAAATTGGGATCCTGGATTTGGGAGTCGCTGCAGTGTATCTTGCAAATTGTTCATGCTGACAGAGTTACTCTCAATTCAGTTATGGAATGGATCTCTTTACAACTTTGAGTAATGCTTGTTCTCCACTGTTAGTTTATGGGGGAAAAAAAGAAATGCAATGTAATTGTTCTCATTCACATTTTTATATTGAATGAATGCAAATTCATTAAAATTGGCACCTATCTGAAGCTCACACACTACCAACATGATTGGAGGCTCTTTCTGTATTCAAGATTAATTTGGCAATCACCTAAGATCATCCCAGACTCCATTTTTCTACTATGCATGTTTTTTTCGTCATTAGCAACGGAAAGTCAACCAATTGTTTATTTTTAGAGAAATAGAGGAATCAGTCTAAAGATTTTTGCTGATTGCCTTTACAGTTAGGCTGTAATACTGAAACTGTCAAGAGAAGATGTCAGTAAAGATAATAGCACAATAAATTATCATGTTATAATAAATTGTTTTTGTAATTTTGTTCAGACTTAAATAAGGTTAACACTGAAGTGGCAAAAATCACTGCCAGCATTTGTAAACTGTGTTTATGACTACAAAACAACAAAGTTTAAGATATTGTGGTAGTGAAGCAAGTAACTTAAATATTTAAGCATGACACATTTGTTGAATGAGTAAGGATTTAGCAATGTGAAGACTTTACTGCATTTATTATGGTATTGTTTTCATGTACAGATTTAGCAGCACATTTCTTCTTGGAAAAAATTGAATGATTAAAGTTACCATACCACATGATGTATGGAATGAGGAACTTTATTGTGAATTTTGGGCAATTGCATAATGTTCAACATTACATGACATTGTGGCTTTAAAATGATTTCACTTCTTGGGGATAGAAATATATCAATAATTGCATCTTCAATATATTTCATTTCACTGCTTTGGTTAGTTTTGGCAGTAGTGAAAGGTTTGTTGAAGTAGAAGGATCACCTATAATAGTTTATAAATCATCAAATGTTGCCAGTATGATCAAAATGTTAGTTTTGTCTCACTTTTTTTCAAAGACAGGTGCTGCGTTTTCAGTCGTAAATTTGAACTGATAGATGCATTGCTAAAATATAGTGAATAAACTTACTGCTTTTGTTGGGAAGAAAGAAACCTTTGACTTTTTTAAGGAATCATTTGAAGTTTGGAAATACAGACACTGCTTCTTCATACATGACAAACTCCTCCAAGTACATATATTTAGTAATCATGCATAGTGTTTAAGTGAAATTCATGTATTGAGCCCCCTCAACAAACATTGTAAAATCAAGTGCTGTCTAAATAATAGACCAAATAAGCCGAAAGTACCATAGGATTAGCTTAGCTCTGTTCGCAGTATAATGATGTTGCTCATTTATATATATAGGTTCGGTGTCAGATTTGCTTTAGTGTAGAACTCTCACACCCCAAGTCAGAAGGTTCAAGCTTGGATAAGCAGGGAATTATCTTATTCTCCTCAATAACATTCTTCCCTCAATCTCATTAGATTAACTTGTCAAATGTTAGTAGGTTGTTGAATATAAATTTGCGCTATCACTTGCCTATGTGTAAACAACCAGATTTAAAATTTATAAAAATAAGTGGCAAATAAAAATGCGACCAAGTGTGTCAATTAGAACTGTGGCACTACTTTTACAAGTCAAATCCGAAGGACAAAATTCCAGAAATGCAGTTTGCAGGTGAAACATTCAACCAAGTGCGGCTACAGATATATCATAAAATGTTTTTGTTACTGGTCCAGGAATCTGAAAATCTGAACTAATAATTCAACAAATATGAGCATTGAAGGAAGAAGAGTGGAACGTATTGGAGAGACATTTTTGTGGCCATTGGACTTGACTCCAGGATAATATGTTGCCTCCGTGGTGCCAGGTTCATGGATGCCACATTTTTCTGGGAGAAGATAAACAGAGATCACAGTTCATGTAACTTCTACTGTCATGTGAAGGAAGGGGCCTGACATCTTGAAAGCCAGTTTCAAGGAGCTCAACAACAGGCTGAAAAGCAGGATTTCCAAATCTGTACTGTTGGAATTGTTCTCAGTCCCATGTGCTAGTGACCATAGAAACAAGAAAATTAAACATTCAAAGTTTGTGAGAAGATTTGTAGCTCGGGTGCTCGTTGTTGTGGTTCTGTTTGCCGAGCTGGGAATTTGTGTTGCAGACGTTTCGTCCCCTGTCTAGGTGACATCCTCGGTGCTTGGGAGCCTCCTGTGAAGCGCTTCTGTGGTGTTTCCTCTGGCATTTATTGGTTTGTCTCTGCCCCTTCCAGTTGTCAGTTCCAGCTGTCCGCTGCAGTGGCCGGTATATTTTGTCCAGGTCGATGTGTTTGTTGACAGAATCTGTGGATGAGTGCCATGCCTCTAGGAGTTCCCTGGCTGTTCTCTGTTTGGCTTGTCCTACAATAGTAGTGTTGTCTCATGTTGCTTGTCATCTGCATGTGTGGCTACTAAGGATAGCTGGTCGTGTCGTTTCGTGGCTAGTTGGTGTGAGTAACTGTAGTTTTAAGATAACCTGATACCCATGGAAGGCATTGCAAACAATTGTTTGATTAAGCAATAACTGAAGATTGGATTGAACATGATCTGGAGCGGGGGCTATGTGCCCTTGTTGCTAATAAGAAATTGATTGGTCTATTGACCAGTGACAGTTATCAACAATTGATACTTTTGCCCGCCAACCAGTGTTGATGTGGTTGAGCAGCTTGGAACTAAAAATAAGAAGGAGAGAGGAAAAGATGTGTGCATGTCTTTTCCTTGCCCACATGCTGCCTGTTCTCTACTTCTAAAAATCTCAGGTTAATCCTGAAGAAAACCAAATACTTTTCCTACAGCAGTTGCTGTAAACTGTGACTTTTGAACTAATAAATCAGACAATCTCTAAGTGAATCAGCCAGTATGTTCAACCATCCTAAGAAAGGCATCTGAATAACAGGAGGTCTGGCCAACTGGAAAAGAATTATCCCAACATCCAAGCCAGAAAACAGACTATTGAGCTGATTTACCTGTTTTCCTATCTCTCCCAATAATTTATTTTCCCTATTACATCATCTCTGCATGTGTGTGCGCGCAGATATATAATTGGGAATTTATAAGAGGATTTAAATTTTAGTTAGTGTTTTTGCTAATGCTTTATATCTGCTTACCTGTAGCTATACTGTTTACTTATAATCAATAACAAATCTTCATTAGTACAGAAATCTGGTCCATGCTTTCTATCAACCTAAGTCTTAAAGTCAGATAAGTGGGGTACTGTGTATTTTTGAAAAAAGGTTTAATGTTGAGCACAACTCCCAAAAGGACAGGGCTTGATTTATGGTGCATTAGTGCAGTGTGTCATAACACAAGGATGTTCTGCATTTAGAACGGATAGACAAAATAGAAATGGAGGTGGGCTAGCACTCCTAGTAAGGAACTACACCAGTGTATTAGCAAGAGAGGATCTTGGATTAAAGAATCAAGGTGTAGAATTGGTCTGGATGAAGCAAGAAACTGTAAGAGTGAAAAAAAGCATTGATGCAACTTGTTTAGACAATACCAAACTGTAATAATGTTGGACTCACAGTAAATAAGGAAATTAGAGATGTATATATTGGTAATACAGTAATGGGCTGATTCAATTTGCATATAGATTGTGTTAACATCAGTGCTAATGCTGTTGCAGATGAATTCCTGCTGTGTGTATGCAGGCTCTTAGAACAGAATGTTGTACCAGCAGAAATCATATATTTTTGGATTTGGTTTTGTGTAAAAAGAAAGGGTTAACTAATATCTTGCTATAAAGGAACATTTAGGAAATAGTAAACATAGAATGAAATAATTACATGAGTTTTGCATTTGAGCTGGCTTTAGAATAAACGAAGTATTAAATCTGAGCAAGGGAAACTGTGAAGGCATGAGGGCCTCATTGGTTAATACGGATTGGAAAACACAAAAAATTTTGACAGTACAGTCGGCAGGCAGTAGTTCTTAAAGAAATACTACAAGTTCTATATCACATATAGATTTCTCCTGGTGAATCAGCCATGGTTTAAAAAAAACACAAAATTAAGGATTGCAATAGATCAAAGGAAGTTGCTTATAAGATTGCTAGAAATAATGGTAAGCTTGAGGATTGGAAGCAATTTGGGACCAGCATGGTGGGGAAAGACTTTCATCTTTGCTAGAAATGAACATAAAGACAACTGTAAAACCTATGTAAAAAAGAAAAAATGAACAATTAAAAAAATGAGCCCAGCATGGGAGAATTTACAGTGGAGTAGGGATGGAGAAAACAATTATTTTGCTTCTGGCTTCATGAAACAGAATCTCCCAGAAAAGCTAGACAGTAAAGGGCTTGGGTAAAAGAAAAGCTTAAAAAGAATTAGTACTGGAGATAGTAAAAGATGCAAACAAGATTGACAAATCTCAGATCACATAAGATTCATCCCAGACTGTTGAAGAACGCAGCAGTAGAGACAGTCAATGTATTGGTGGTTATCTTTGATGCTCTAAATTTTGGAATGGTTTCTGCTGATCAAAAGGTCGCAAATGTTAACCACACTATTTAAAAAGGGAGGGAGAGTGGAGAACTATAAGCCTATTACCTTGATATTGGTAGTAGAGCAAATGTTTGATTCTGTCACAAAAGATGTGATAACTCAACATTTGGAAAGAAGGGAAAATCCAAAATAGAATCCCTACGGTGTGGAAGCAGGCCATTTGGCCTATTGATTCCACAAAGACCCTCTGAAGAGCACCTCACCCAGATCCACCCCTTTACCCAATCCCTGTAGCCCTGCATTTCCTATGACTAACCCACCTGGCCTGTACATTTCTGAACACTATGAGCAATTTAGCAAAGCCAGTCCTTCTAACCTGCACATCTGTAGACTGTGAGAAAATGAGGACTGCGGATACTGGAGATCAGAATAGAGAATGTGGTGCTGGAAAGACACAGCAGGTCAGGCAGCATCCGAGGAGCAGGAGAGTTGATGTTTTGGGCATACACCCTTGATCAGGAATGAGGCTTGTGGGCCGGGGAGCTGAGAGATAAATGGGAGGGTGTTGTAGTTGGGGCAGGGTAGCTGAGATTGCGATAGGTAGATGAAAAGGGGGGGGGAGAGAAGGTGATACATCGGAGAGGAGGGTGAAGTGGATAGATGGGAAAGGCGATGGACAGGTCAAAAGGGCAGTGCTGAGTTGGAGGCACGGGACTGGGATAAGGTGGGAGGAGGCAAAATGAGGAAACTGGCGAGATACACATTAATCCTGTGTGGTTGCAGGGTCCCAAGGCAGCTTCCTCCAGGTGTCAGTTGGTACGGGTTTGGCATTGGAGGTGGTCTAGGACCTGCATGTTCTTGACGGAGTGGGAGGGGTAGTTGAAGTATTCAGCCATGGGGTGGTGGGGTTGGTTGTTGCAGGTGTCCCAGAGATGTTCTCTGAAATGATGTGTAAGTTGGCATCCTGTCTCCCTGATGTCGAGGAGACCACATTGGGTGCAATGGATACAGTGCATGACATTGGTGGAGGTACAGGTAAATTTCTCTCTGATGTGGAAGGATCCTTTTGGCCCTTGGACAGAGGTGAGGTGGGGAGGTGTGGGCACAGATTTTGCACTTCCTGCGGTGGCAATGGAAGATGCCGTATGTGGGGTGTGCACTGGTGGGGCATGGATCTGACAAGGGAGTTCCTCATCAACAAGCCCACCAATTCCCACAGCAACCTGGCCGACACCTCCTCCCACCCTACCTCCTGTAAAAACGCCATCCCTTATTCCCAATTTCTCCGCCTCCACCGCATCTGTTCCCAGGATGACCAGTTACACCTTAGAAAATCTCAGGTGGCCTCCTTCTTCAAAGATCAGAATTCCCTTCTCACGTGGTCGACGATGCCCTTCAGCGTATCTCCTCCATTTCTCTGCCTTTGAACTGCACCCCTCCCAATGCAACAAGGACAGAACCCCCTGGTCCTCACCTTCAACACCACCACCTCTGTATACATTATATCATCCTCTGCCACGTCCACCATCTACAAACAGACCTTAAAATGAGGGACATAACTCCATCCTCACCCCTATCAATGTTCCAGAGAGACCATTTCCTCCGTGATTCCCTCAACAGGTCCATGGTCACCCCCCCCCACCAGCACACACCTAATCTAATCCCGGCACCTTCCTGTGCCACCGCAAGAAGTGCAAAACATGTGCCCACACCTCCCACCTCACCACCTTTCAAGGCCCCAAAGGATCCATCCACATCTAACGGAAATTTACCTCTATCTCCACTGATGTCATCTACTGTATCTGCACCCGATGTGGTCTCCTCAACATCAGGGAGACAGGATGCCAACTTGTGGATCGTTTCAGAGAATATCTCTGGGACACCCGCATCAACCAACCCCACCACCCCGTGGCTGAATACTTCAACTTCACCTCCTGTGCCACCAAGGACATGCAGGTCCTGGTCTCCTCCATTGCCCAAACCCTTACCACCCAATGCCTGGAGGAAGGCACTTTGAGAAACCCTGAAACCACGTAGGATTCATGTGGATTTTACCAGTTCGTCATTTTCCCATCTGCCAGTCCGAGGCCTCCAACTCAGCACTGCCCTCTTGACCCTCCCATTTATCTCTCAGCCCACAAGCCTCAATCCTGATGAAGGGCTTGGCCCGAAACATTGATTCCCCTGCTCCTCGGATGCTGCCTGACCTGCTGTGCCTTTCCACACTCTTGACATCTTTGGAGGAAAGCCAGACCACCTGGCGGAAACCCACGCAGATATAGGGAGAATGTGTTCACTCTACACAGATAGTCACCTGAGGATGAAATTAAACCCAGGTCCCTAGCGGTGTAATGCAGCAGTGCAGACCACTGAGCCACTTGCCTCCCATAACCAAAGGGCTGCTCTCTCATTACAGACAGCGACACACAAAAACTGATGTTGGCTTAACCTGAGGGTCACTACACCTCGTGACGGGAGAGGTTGAGAAGGTGAATCATTCACATTGACCACAGCCAATGAAGGATTTGAACCTGTACAGTTGGCATCACTTGATTTTGAAAACTGGCTGTGGAACCAATTTAGCTAATCAATGATAAGGCATTGGGCAGAGTCAACATAAAGTTATGTGAGGAAAATCATGTTAACTCAACTTGGAGTTTTCTGAAGATCTTTGGGCAATATACTATTATTTACTATTGTTGATTGTGAATTATTTAATAGAGAGCAGAGAGTAGGGATAAACAGATCATTTTCAAGATTGCAGGCTGTTATTAGTGCTAGGTCAACAACTATTTTTTTTTATTGTTCATTCACGGGATCTGGGCATCGCTGGTTAAGGCAGCATTTATTGCCCATTCCTAATTGTCCCTCAGAATCAACAGCATTGCTGTTAGTTTGGAGTCGTATGTAGGCCAGATCAGGTAAGATTGGTAGTTTCCTTCACTAAAGGACATTCGTGAACCAGATGGGTTTTTCTGACAATCAACACTGGATTTATGGTCATCATTAGGTTGTTAAGTCTAGATGTTTTATTGAATTCAAATTCCACTATTTGCTGTGGCACGATTCGAACTGGTTCCCCAGAACATTACCTGGGGTCTCTGAATTAACAGTTTGACTAAAACACTTCCACAATCGATAGAAATGAGGAGGAGGAGGATGAAAGAAGCATGACCTCTGGGAAGGGAGTGTCGAGTTTCTAAATCAAGTTGCTATTAAAAAGGAAGAGGTGTTTTGTGTCTTAAAAAGTATTAAGACCATAAGACATAGGAGTGGAAGTAAGGCCATTTGGCCCATCGAGTCCACTCCACCATTTAATCATGGCTGATGGGCATTTCAACTCCACTTACCCACACTCTCACCGTAGTCCATTAATTCCTTGTGAAATCAAAAATTTATCAATCTCTGCCTTGAAGACATTAAATGTCCCGGTCTCCACTGCACTCTGTGGCAATGAATTCCGCAGGCCCACCACTGTCTGGCTGAAGAAATGTCTCCACATTTTCATTGCATTAACAAATTGTGCCCTTGTGGCCAAATGCCCTGTAATGCAGCCCCTGGTGACCCCATCATTCTGAAGCTTCTTACGACCTTCTCAAATTCAGTCATGGAATGTTAGCTAAACTTAATAACATGATGATCAGGATATTAGTAGTCTCCTCAGAGAAAGTAAAGACTGCAGATGCTGGAGATCAGAGTCGAGAGTGTGTTGCTGGAAAAACACAGCAAGTCAGGCAGCACCCAAGGAGAAGGAGAATCGCATTTCGGGCATAAGCCCTTCATCAAGAATGAGGCTTGTGGGCCGGGGGGCTGAGAGATAAATGGGAGGAGGAGGTGGGGCTGAGAGGGAAATCAGTTGAGAATGCAATAGGTAGATAAAGTTGGGGGTGGTGGGGGGGGGTGGGGAGTGGAGGTACTAGGTCAGAGAGGCGGATTGAGCGGATAGATGGGAAAGGCGATGGACAAGTCAAGAGGGAGGTGCCAAGTTGGATGCTTGGGACTGGGATAAGGTGCGGGGCGGGGAATTGAGGAAACTGGTGAAATCCACATTAATTCCATCTGGCTGCAGGGTCCCAAGCAGAAGATGAGGCGTTCTTCCTCCAGATGTCGGGGAAGAAGGGTTTGGTGATGGAGGAGGTCCAGGACCTATATATCCTTGGTGGGGTTGGGGGGCAGTTGAAGTGTTCAGCCATGGGGCGGTGCGGATGTCCCAGAGATGTTCCCTGAAATGATCCATAAATTGGCGTCTTGTCTCCCCAATGTAGAGGAGACCACATCGGATCCAATGGATATGGTAGATGACATTGGTGGAGGTAGAGGTAAATTTCTCTCTGTTGTGCAAGGATCCTTTGGGGTTTTGGACTGAGCTAAGAGGCAAGGTGTGGGCACAGGTTCTGCACTTCCTGCAGTGGTAGGAAGGCGCTGGGAGCGAGGTGTTTGCTGGTGGGGAGCGTGAATCTGACAAGGGAGTCACTGAGGGATTGGTCTCTCCGAAATGCTGATAGGGGTGGGGAGGAAAATATATCCCTAGTTGTGGGGTCTGTTTGTAGGTGGTGGAAGTGGCAGAGGATGATGTGATGTATGCGGAGGTTGGTGGAGTGGAAAGTGAGGACCTGGGAGGTTCAGTCCTTGTTGTGTTGGGAGGGGTGAGGTTCAAGGGCAGAAAGTGGAGGAGATGTGCTGGAAGGTATTGTCGACCATGTGGGAGGGGAAATTGCGGTCTTTGAAGAAGGAGGCCATGTGGGATTTTCTAAGGTTGAATTGGTCATCCTGGGAACCGCTGTGGTGGAAGTGGAGGAATTGGGGATAAGGGATGGTGTTTTTACAGGAGGCAGGATGGGAGGAGGTGTCATCCAAGGAGCTGTGGGTGTCCGTAGGTTTGTAGTAGATGTCTGTGGTTAGTCGATCACCAGAGATGGAGATGGAGAGGTCAAGGATGGAGAGGGAGGTATTCGAGATGGTCCAGGTTGGATTGAAAGGTGTTTGTGAAGTTGAAGAAGTGTTCATCCTCCTCGAGGGAGCACGAGGTAGTGCCGATGCAGTCATCGATGTTGCGGAGAAAAAGGTGGGGGATGGTGCCGGTCTAGCTGTGGAAGGTGGACTGTTCCAAGTACCTGACAAAGTGGCAGGCATAGCTGGGGCCCATGTGGGTGCCTATGGCTACCCCTTTGGTTTGGAGGAAGTGAGAGAATTGGAAGGAGAAGATGTTTAAGGGTGAGGACTAGTTCAAACAGGCGATTTAGGGTATCAGTGGAAAGGTACTGTTTGGACAACGTGAGAGGAAGAAACGGAGCACTTGGAGGCCTTTGTCATGGCAGATAGATGTGGACAGTGACTGGATGTCCATGGCGAAGGTAAGACATCGGGGGCTGGGGAAACGAAAGTCTTGAAAGAGGTGAAGGGTGTGGGTGGTGTTCCGAACCAAGTTGAGGAGTTCCTGGACTAAGAGGGTGTCAAGATATGCAGAGATGAGTCCAGTAGGACAGGGACAGGCTAAGATAATGGATCGACTGGGGAAGTCAGGTTTGTGAATCTTTCGTAGGAGGTAGAATCCGGTGGTGCGGGGTTTGCAGACAACGAGGTTAGAGGCTGTGAATGGGAGATCCTGGGAGGTGATGAGGTTGTGGATAGTCTGGGAGATGATGGTTTGGTGATAGGAGGTGAGGTTGTGGTCGAGGGGGCAGTAGGAGGAGGTGTTGACGAGTTGGTGTAGAGGTCAGTGCGCCAAACTACCACAACGTCACCCTTGTCTGCTGGTTTCATGGTGATGTTGGGGTTGTAGTGGAGGGCTGCGCGTTGCGAGGGCAGGAGGTTAGACTGGCGAGAGGGGGGTGGACAGGTTGAGGCGGTCTATGTCACAGCTTCAGTTAGAAATGAAGAGGTCAAGGGCAAGTAACAGGCCAGCGCAGGTGTCCAGATGAATTGGATGTGTTGGAGGCGAGAGAAGGGGTCCTCATTGCACGGGTGGGAGACTTGATTAAAAAAGTGGGTCCAGAGGTGGAGGCGGCGGTAGAAAAGTGCAATGTCGTAACACGTCTTGAACTCATTAATCCAGGAGCATAGAGGGATGAAGGTGAGTGAGGCCTTTGCTGAGGAGTGCACATGCATCCTCTGTGAAGCTGGGAGCTACGACCTGGGGTGGGGCTGGAGCTGAGGGTGGGGACAGAGATTCCCACTAGAGTGGATGTGGATATGGGGTGGGGAGTGATGTCACCAACAGAAGTGACACACACCGGGGGGGGGGGGAAATGAGGGGGAGTGGCTGTGTTCTGGTGAGTGATGTCACTGATGGTGGAAGTGACATTAGCGATGTAGTCATCTGTGGGAACGGAAGTGGCTGCAGCAGTGGCAACTGCAGGGGAGGAAGTGATGTGCATACTAGGTATCACTTCAGTGCTGGTGGTGGTGGATCCTGCAGCAGTCACGGAAGTAGTAGCCTTCCTGGCGCTCGCGGAGGTGGTTGTCTGGATAGTGATTGGGGAGAAGGCGTGGTCAGCAGTCGCTGCAGTCTGTGGGGTGGCGGGGGCAGAAGTAACATGATCATTCACCACGGCAGACGTGGCTGGAATGGCCACGTGGCTATTGGCGTCTGAGCAGTTTCAGAGACCAGGAGAAGCTTTGGGAATGTTGAGGTAAGTACATGGAAGTTTGCTTAACTTAGGAGTAGTCCCCTGCCTAATATGGTGGAATTTTTGATATAACAGGATCAACTGTGCTAATGTTAGTCAAGAATTTATCTTCCAACCATTGTTGTGGTATGAAATTCAATCTTTACTGATTCCAGGCTTTTACTACTCTAATAGAAAGTTCATTCCTTAGGTTAATCTGATTAGGTTTTGTGTGATGTACTTATTGATATAGTCCAGTCATTATTTTTAATTTATTTGACTTTAATGGTTCCTTTTTGTTTTAATTCACTGGCAGATAAATACAATGTTCGATATTTATCTTTTTCCTTTTGTAACTTTGTGTACTTCAGTGTAGTTACCTTTTCTAATGCCTCCATCTTCATCCTGTTCTTATCCTTCATTCAGACATACCAGACTGGGAGGAATCCATATCAGGATATTTCAGTTATTTTAGTTCTCATATCAGTTATTTGTTATCCCTTTTCACAGTCTGTATGAATCTCTGCCACCTTGCTCTCCACAATATCTTGCAATAAACAGTTGTAGTCAGGATCAAAATGAAAAGAAAGCATAACTTGCTGATGTTATGACCCATTTGGGAAAGTACACAGATACTTGAGCCCCAGTATTCTCAGGTTCATCAAGATATGCAAAGACCCCAGTGAAAAGCCAAAAAAAGTTCCAAAACAGTTCATATATAAGCTGTTAGGAACTGGTTAAGACTAGTATGTTATCACAATCTTGTTGGCAGGGTTAAGAGATACCATAGTAATATAGTGAGTACCTTTTATATGGAATAAGATGTGATGCGATGATGTATGTAGAATAAATTGTGGTAGGATAGTATAATGAAATTGTGTATGTAAAAATAAAGAACTAGATAACAACACCAGTCCTAGAATGCTGGAAGCAATATAACAATAATACAATGTAATTGATCAGTGGAACTGTGCACAATCTTCAGATGTGTACAGTTCCCCTTTCATAATTTTGAATAAAACTGGTGAACAGAATAACTCAAGACTTGTCTCACTACTGTGGGCATAGGAGGAAAGAAAACCTTTCTGCATCAGTGCTGTAGCCAGCAGGATGTGCCAGACCCATTGTGATGGTGGAACAACATTTTGGTGAGTACTATTTCAAGGTTCTGGAGAATACTTTCTGAATGGTTCACATTGGATAGATCCTTGGGTGAGGAGGTGTGTCCTGATAAAGTCAGAGAGGCTCAAATGAGAGGCTGATTGGATCCTAAGTACCTGCCATTATTAGCCAAAAATACTGCTGAACATTGTTGAAGTTGAGTTTGTAGAGGAAAGAAGAGAGGGAATCATGTCCCTTTACCTCACCTGTGACCATAGAAAATGGTACTTCTCATACTTAAAACGAAAGAAAGGATGGTAGACAAGTCATGTGCTGGAAAGCATGCATCCTGTCAACTAGTTAGCTGGCATTTATCAATGATCAAGAATTTAAACAAGGAGTCATTGCAATAAAAAAGGCACTTGTATATCACAGAATATCAGAATTGTTAGGTGCAAAAAGAGGCTATTTGGCCCTTTGTATCTGTACTGGTTGTATTCCCAAATGCCAATGCCATGCCTTTTCCCTCTATGCCGGCGCACTATTTCTGTCTGAATAATCAATATATGAAGGTCAGATGTTCACCTTTGTATTAGTGATTTGGATAATCAGTCTTTTTGTGTCTGAAGATGACTTTGTTGAGTGTTTACAGTTACTAAATTAAATGTTAACTATCTGTGGTGTGGTCTTTTATTTGTTTTTGTTTCCTGGTAATTAAATGTTGTCTCATACATTTGCATTATAACTGAAGCTAATAACGTGTTTATGTTTGCCCCAGAGCTCAAGATTTGGGGGTTTGTTTTAGGCTTTGAGTTCATATTTCAGGGATGTATGGAGGTAAGAAAGAGTGGATGTGATTCTGATGTGTGCCCATGTCTATTTAAAGTTAAGCCACAGATAGAGATACAATATTTAGTTGTTTTTTTTATGTTATTATTGACTCCCCCAGATAATTGAAGAGATCCACAGTGAAGTGCAAATTGATTGAAGGATTTTGAGGTCATTGTGTTCTATCCTTTTCAGGAGCTGTCAGTGGTCAATGATTTTAAAAAGTGCTATGAGATGAAAACAGAAGTTGATGGAGAAACTCAGCAAGTTTGGCAGCATCTGTTGAGAGAAAGCAAAGTTAACATTTTGGGTCCAGTGACCCTTCTTCAAAATATTATTCTTTGGCATCAATATGTTTTAGGCTTTCTTGTGAGAGGTTATCTCTTAGTTTTAATGGCAGTTGGAAAAAATCCAACTGAGAAAGAAGAATCAAGCCAAAACATGTAATTATTTACTATTATTTTTCTTAAAACACTAATATTAGGGTTTTGTTTAGTTTAAGGGAAGAGTTTGAGATAAATGGTTAACTTCATAATTTTGGAAATTTGAAATTTTGTTTTCAGGCCAGAATGAATTTGTAATTTTATTTTAACATATAGGTGAATCTTTAACTCTGAACAATGAGAACTGTTGTTTCGAAAGAAAAGGGGAATGATAATTAAATTAAAGGGAACTTTTGCCCTACCCTCATAAAGCAGCAGAGGACTACTTCATAGTTTTGCAAGTTGACTGCACATCTCTTAAAACTTATAATGACCAATACATTAAAATTTTAAATAAAGTCTAATTTTCTGAATTGTCAGATGTTTGAGTGAATTACCCAATACAGCTGGAGGCAGAATGAATGGATTTTTAAGTTCGTTTTTCGAATAAATGCAAATACAGCAAGTTTTGCAGCAGCTTCGAAAATTTGTGAATTTGTCATCAAGTTTTCAACATCACAGCACAATGATGGATGAATCATCCTTAACCTACCCAAGCCATTTGTTAATACTGTTCTCGAGTGTAGGAGAACTGCTGTAAAAAAATTGGAATTTCAAGGATTTCAAATCACCAAGCCTGAATACAAAAAAAATTTTTTTAAATGAATTATATTAAGATTTACATGGGTTGGTAGTCTAAAGCATTTAAAGCAATTACTTATCTAGTCTCAGTGCTTTCAATGCACTGAAGAATTTATTAGTTTCCCTTGAGAAATGAATGAAGTTTTAAAGAAAAAAAAATACATTATTTCAATTTTGGAAAATTTTGAGATGTGAAAAAATGTCATCTAAAACAAAAAACAAAAATACGATGTCACCTGGAATAAAACAAAAACATTTGATTTCTGCTTTAAAAATTGAGGCTATGTATTTTATTGGACTGTAAAATTTCTCCAGAGCTCATGAATGAGATTGGTTGGTAACTAGTGGGATGTGTAATACTAAATGAGAAGAAGTGATTGAGACTAGAAAATGGAGACAAGAAAGACATAGCAATCGAAATTTGAACAACATGTCCAGGTGTAATTCAGGAGAGTGCCTATTTGTATTAATATACGTTTTAGGTGAAAGGGAAGCTTAGATAACAATTGTAAACCAGTACTTTCCTCTTGCTGATATTTGTGTCCTTGGTTTTTTTAAAGAGATCTGATGTTAACAAGTGGGTCACCACCCATGATATCAGAACTTTATTTGGAGGAATGAGCAAAGACTTTCCAGGTCTTTGATAAGGTCATGTGAGAATCAAGATTGTAGGGCTTGGTATTGGGGGTGTTTATTGGGTGCAAGAATATGCTGGAAACCTGAACAAAGGATGAGATATTTTGCACCGAACTATGGTTTTCACTCATGTGCACCCACTTGACAAATGACATGGCATGAAATAATTAATGTGGCTTGTAAGAGAGAGAACATCTTTGAAATCAGCAAGGTGCTCCTTAGTGAAAGCAACCTGTAAAAATGAAGATAGAGTTAAACATATTGACACCTACTGAAGTGAACAAAATGAAAGAAGTAAGGAGGAAAATTTGAGTTTGAATAACGAAGAACTTAGGAGTACGTACACTTGGTAAGATGATCCTCAGGATGGATAGAGCTGAAGGGAGTGTTGGAGAATTTTAAGTTCATGGATTTTACTGTTTTAGGTGAAGTGATCTGAATCAGGAGAATGTTAAACTAAATTAAAGGGCATAAATTGAAGTTGATAGTCACATTAGGGATGATAGAACATGCTGGATTTTATTATAAATTGTGGAAATGGAGAATCTGAAAATGTAGGAAATTTGGTCAGATCACCATACTCAAAGGTTGAAGAAAGTGTGAACAGCAATGATGAGACAAGGGTTGAGAAGATCTTATACTGTAAAATCTAGATTACGATGTTTGTTTCATGACTTGCTCAGGTTGTAAATAACATCTATAAATGGGATGGAATTCAATTGTTTTTCTAGCAGTGACAGTATGATCAGTGACTTGTTTAATGGTTGCAATGACACGAGTGGAATGAGGGGATTTGGTTTATTTTACTTCATAAAGATAAGTAGCATGGAAAATATTTCAAGTATAGTCAGTAGGATCAGAACATCTTTTGCATCAGCTCACCTCCAATCCTAGTTAAGAATGCATGTGAGATTGCCTTGGAATCAGAGTCACTCTTCTGTGATATGCATATGTCAGTTGTTTAAGTCTGGCATGTTTTATCTGACCAGTTCAAACAAGTCATTTAAGAATCTTTGAGAGCCTCTTGCTTCCCAAAAATGGCTGAATTAATTAGCGATAATGATAACAATTGTATGGATTTTATGAAAATTGAAGTGTGCAGTTACAGATCTGATGTTTGACATAAATCCTAGAGAATAATTAAGGGAAACCCTTAAACCGGCTGGGAAATGGTACAGGAAGGCGGAAGAACAGTAGCCCAGGGCTATCTGTTAAGGAAAATATCAACTCTGTTAGCCAAACTTAGAGCAGTGATCATGGTTTTAAAAATGAAAACATCAAAACAACAGCACTTTTAAAAGGGAGAGGACAGACAAAGGAAGCTCATGGTGAGATCAGTGCAGGAGAGAGAGAAAGAAAGAACCCCAATTTGCTATCTGACACAGCAATGATCCTGCACAGTTACTGTCTTTGCTATTTGAATTCATGCATTGCTGGACATCCAAGTGCTTCTGGGAAGATTAACAAACAGTGAAAATCACAGTTAGTCTTGTTTGGGAGGGGTCACAGCACAGAAACACATAAGTGGATATTTTAAGCGTAACCTTACAGTAATTCTGCAGTAGTGAGTAGAGTGGGTTCGTTCTTGATTATATGTTTTACTGAGATATGTCTCTTGATTAAACTTAAAATATAAGCCATAAGTATTAATTTAACCTGGAGGAATAAGACAGTGCTATTTTCTGGGTCTATAGATTTGAAAGAAGCAAAAATGGCCTTCAGTAGAGTGATATGCTCTACTTGTCGGATGTGGGATTTTAGGGGGAGTTTGTGTTACATTTATTATATCTATAATAAATGCCATTGGTTGTGAATCCCATTAGATCAAATTGATCGGTTGGAGACACAGTTAGAGATGTACATCACAGAAACAGACTCTTTGCTTCAACTCATCGATGCCGACCAGATAACCCAAGCCAATCTAGTCCCGCCTGCCAGCAACTGACCCATATCCATCCAAACCCTTCCTATTACTATTAATATACCCATCCAGATGCCTTTTAAATGTTGCAATTGTACCAGCCTCTACCACTTCCTCTGGCAGCTCATTCCATATACGTACCACCCTCTGAGTGAAAAAGTTGCCCCTTAGGTCTCTTTAAATTAAGGGGGGTAGGTATAGGACAGATGTTAGGGGTAGGTTCTTTCCTCAGCGAGTCGTAAGTTCATGGAATGCCCTGCCAGTAGCCCCTCATTATGGGCATTTAAGCGGCCATTGGATAGGCATATGGAGGATAGTGGGCTAGTGTAGGTTAGGTGGGCTTGGATCGGCGCAACATCGAGGGCCGAAGGGCCTGTACTGCGCTGTATTCTTCTATGTTCTATGTTCTATGTTCTATATTTTTCCCTTCTCGGCCTAAACCTATGCTTTCTAGTTCTGGACTCCCCACCCCAGGGAAAAGACTGTGTCTATTTATCCTATCCATGCCCATCATGATTTTGTAAATCTCTCGAAGGTCACCCCTCAGCCTCTGATGCTCTAGGAAAAACAGCCCCATGGGAGACTGGTTAGCAAGGTTAGATCTCATGGAATACAGGGAGAACTCACCATTTGGATACAGAACTGGCTCAAAGGTAGAAGACAGAGGGTGGTGGTGGAGGGTTGTTTTTCAGACTGGAGGCCTGTGACCAGTGGAGTGCCACAAGGATTGGTGCTGGGTCCTATACTTTTCATCATTTATATAAATGATTTGGATGTGAGCTTAAAAGGTGTAATTAGTAAGTTTGCAGATGACACCAAAATTGGAGGTGTAGTGGACAGCGAAGAGGGTTATCTCCAAGATTTGCAAAGATGTTGCCAGGGTTGGAGGATCTGAGCTATAGGGAGAGGTTGAATAGGCTAGGGCTGTTTTCCCTGGAGTGTCAGAGGCTGAGGGGTGACTTTGTAGAGCTTTATAAAATCATGAAGGGCATAGATAGGATAAATAGATTAAGTCTTTTCCCTGAGGTGGGAGTCCAGAACTAGAAGATATAGGTTTAGGATGAGAGGGGAAAGATATAAAAGAGACGTAAGGGATAACTTTTTCACGCAGAGGGTCGTATGTGTATGGAATAAGCTGCCAGAGGAAGTGGTGGAGGCTAGTACAATTGCAACATTTAAAAGGCATTTGGATGGGTATATGAATAGGAAGGGTTTGGAGGGTTATGGGCCAGGTGCTGGCAGGTGGTACTAGATTGGGTTGTGATATCTGGTCATCATGGACTAGTTGGACCATAGGGTTTGTTTCTGTGCTGTATGTCTCTATGACTCTAAAACAGAAGATGAGAATGAATATTTAATACTGACACCAGAACAGTTTGCAAATGGCCAGACAGATCAGGCCAAGAGGAATATGACCAACCATGAAGGAAAGGAGTTTGTCGTGAGTAAAGTACCTAGACGTGAAGGAAGGTATCCCTGAGACTGATATCATGAGGCTTCAGGGAGTTGTGAAGGATGCATGAATAGATTAGGAGAAGTGGAAAGCACAAAGACCCAATGAGGTATGTCCAATTCCATGAGGAAGAACTGGAAAATGGATCAAGGAGCCAAATATTGAAGTATAGGAAAAAGTGATTCGCAACAGTCATCAGACTCTGGCAGAAAAAGAACTCACCCAATGAACTCAACTCTTACTAAACTTGTCTTATCAGATAATGTTACTAATTCGGAGTGTGGATGGGTAGTATTACCAAGAATTATGCTAATGTGTAATAGACCAACATAATTATAGAAAGGATATACAATGTTAATCTTTGTGCTTGGATGTCAGAACCCCAAAAATGCATGACAATTGTGATCAGATGAAATGGTTTGGATAGGTAAGCTCAAGCATTAATACAGCACGGTCACTCTTCAAGTGACATACAGGCAGCCCTTGGGTTGCAAATATGTTCAGTTCCTGAGTCCATTTATATGCAAGTGCAAACACTGTGCAGGACAATGTAAAGCAGTTGTTCCTAAGTATAGGAGATGTTTGTATGATGGATCTTTAAAATATAAGTATGAGCCTTTGTAAGTTGGATGTTCAGAAATCAAGACCCCCCCCCCTGCCATATTACGTTCAGGATTAAGAACCAGTCGTGTTCTGCAGACCTTGGTTCAAATCATGTCATGGCGGAATTTGAATTTGAATTAAATACAAACTTTTAGAATTAAGAGTCTAATGATAACCATGAAACCATTGTCAATTATTGCAAAAACCAATCTGATTCACGAATCTTTTCGGGAAGAAAATCTGCCATCCTTACTCAGTCTGACCTACATGTGACTCCAGACCTACAGCAATGTGGTTGATTCTTAACTGTCCTTTGGGAAATTAGGATGTGCAATAAATGCTAGCCTAGCACCCCATGAATGGAAGAAAAAAGTCTAATCAGAGAGACCAACAAATTGTTTGATAGTGCTATTTGTGCCCCAACTTGTGCAATATAGATTTGTACATTTATGCAGCATGGAAACAGACCCTTTGGTCCAACCAGTCCACACTGACTATGTTCCCAAACTGAACTAGTTCCACCTGCCCGTGCTTGGTCCATATTCTCTCCAATCCTTTTCAATTTGGAAACTTATCCAAATGTCTTTTGAACGTTGAAACTATACCTGCATCCACCACTTTCTCTGGTAGTTCATTTCACACGTGAACCACACTGTGTAAAAAGGTTACCCCTCATATCCTTTTTAAATCTTCCCCTCACTTTAAAAATATGCCCCCTAGTTTTCAGTTTCCCCACCTTGGGGAAAAGACCTATCTCATTCACCTTATCAATAACCCTCATGATTTTATCAATCTCTATAAAGTCACCTCTCAACCTCCCATGCTTCTCAACTTCCTACGCTCCAGTGAAAAAAAGGTCCCAGTCTTTCCTGTCTTATTTTTATAACTCAAACTCTCCATTCCTGACAACGTCCTGGTAAATCTTTCCTGAACCCTCTCTAGTTTAATAATGTCCTTCCTATAATGAGATGATCAGAACTGCACATAGTACTCCAGAAGAGGCCACCATCCTGTACAACCTCAACATGATGATCCAACTCCCATACTCAAAAGTCTGAGCATTGAAGGCAAGCGTTCTGTTTTCTTAACCACCCAGTCTACATATGACTCAAGTTTCAAAGAATCATGTACTTGAATCTTGTTCTACAACACTACCCAGGGCCCTACCATTAGTTGTATAAGTCATGTCCTTGTTTGTATTACCAAAACGCAATACCTCACATTTATCCAAATTAAACTCCATTTGCCACTGCTCAGCCCGTTGACTCAAATGATCAAGATCTCTTTGTAATCTTAGACAATGTTTTTCATTAATAACTATGCTTCCTGGCTATGAAAGTGGCTAGGGGAGTACAGTTTGGGGCTCAACAAAACTATGCCATGACAGGAGTAGATGTAAAAGGTAAAGGATTTTTACGGATCATGAAGCACCTATGGTATCGAATGTGAGATTAATACAAGTTTCTGCATCCAGATTTCAGAATATTTTACAATAGGAAACTTGCACCTAATTGGAAGGACATGGGAAAGACATTGGATGTGACATGTCTCGAAAAATGGCTCGACTGACCATGTTAAGGGCCACCCTGATAGCTCAGGTGTCAAGCGACTTCAAGAGATGTCATGCTGAGAGGGAAAGTGCAGGTACATTTTGCAAGAGATTAACCAACTCAGTGATGGCTTTGGCCAATGAACAATGAATAATAATTTACCAGCAACGTTTTAGCATCTGAGGCATAGCAGCTTTTAGAGTTATTCTGTTCTTCGTAATTTGTCGGTGTTGTTATCGAAGGACGCTGTTACATTGAGGATTACCCTCTATGGTACACGAGTATGTACAATACCTCTGATGAAGAAAACTGGATTGCATGCAATATAACATTTATGATAGAATATTAGGTTTCCTCTTGGTGTCTGGATGACTGGCTATCTGAAGGAACGGGAGGAGTTCTCAACATATATTATGACATATTTGGGCTTTGCTAATGGTCAAAAAGCGATTTTGAAAGGGGAACGTAGAAGCAATTTTAGAAACAATTCATGTATATGCTTTTAGAATTGATTAAGATCAGTATATTACCACTGATTGGTAGCACAAAGCGGGGTGAAGAGATATTGCAAGAATGAAGCCAGTACCTTATATTGGAAGAAGTGGTGATGAAATGATTAAGGTAGAACAAATTGTGATTTTGTAATATAATGAGATTCTGTGTGTTGCGTCATGTAATTGGATAATGGTGCAGTCCCTGGAATTCGAGAAACAGTATAACTATAACCCTGTGTAATTGATCTTTAAAATTGTGTGTTATCTACGATGTGTATGGTTCTCCTTGCATATGCATGAATAAAACCAGTGAATAAATTAACTTGAGTCTTGTCTGATAATTGCACGTATTGGAAGGAGGAAGACCTTTCCACTTCATAAGAACCATTATTTATTACAAATAAGTAATTCTGTACATAAATTACGATTAAATGGACTTGACATCATAGCATATGCCTCTACCAGTTTAAAAAATCTAACCTCTTTTTCAAACTCATACTTTTTCTGTTCTCTGAAGTCTTTCCTTCTAACTTCTCCTTTCTTTTCCAGCCTTGATAAATGGGATAGGTTAGTGGCAAGAGTGGTAAGGTAACAAGATAAAAGCCCTAAGTACACCCACCAAACCCAAATTTAGTAAGAATAGTAATGAGCAACATTGTGACAACTCAATGCAACATGTCAACAGATTGTAACTGTGGATCACCTCCAGTTGCATTGAGTCTTTAATTACAACGTATGCCTTTTTGAAAAACAAAAGAATATACAACAAAAATGACTGAGCAGATAAATTCCGTACAGTGAAATTCAGTCATTGTTGTGTAGGTTTGTGTGGATTATCCTTTGCTCAAGGGAAATCCTGAAATGTCACACCTAATGGGTGTCAAGGAAGCTTCAATGCGAAAGACTTCAAAAGGAAGAATGTATTGCAGATTGAACTGTAATCTCTTGTAAGTTACCTCAGACAGTGAATGTGATGAGAGAGAGAAGGATAGTCTGGGTCAGATGCATACGTGTTTTTCCACTTTCAGGAATGGACAAGAAGAGAGGTTAAAAGTCAATCCTAACTGGCTGTATGCTTTAGTGACGAGTGTGCTGTGAAGATCACAGCTTGATTGCAGCCATTGAGCACCCCAGCACTTCAAGTGAAAATAAAATGCAAAGAACACACTTGCTCAGTGCTGCAAATAAATCACCATTAAAAGGTCACCTGGACCAAAGCATCTCAGATATTGGCAAATTAAGCATCTCAAAAGCAACTGCGCACCTACTAATATCCATGTGACTGGTATCTTGGATTAAGGGTCTTGACAATCGAGGCACCTGGTCTAGAATCACAAATTGAGGAATCTTGCCCAGGGACTGGTTGTAACAAAAGCCAGAAGTCAAAGGAAAAAGGGCTACATAGAAAGACTTCAACTGTAGACTTCATTTTTATCTTTTTAAAATATATTTTCATCAGAAGTGGGCAACAATAATAATGCAATGTTTATTTCCTGTTGCCTTGATTTTAGAGTAGTCTATGTCAGAATACAATATTTTGAATCAGCTCAACTTCGACTCTTGTTTTTAATCAAGTCACATCATTGAAATATTGGATAGTACTATATATCTAAAGTTGTTTTCTTTCAGAGAAAACAAAAATACTCATCTGTCTAGGCAGTTGGGTGTAAGAGGTCATATGGTATTGCTTGAAGAGGACCTTGGAGTTTACCTGATGTCTTGACCAAAACTTGCTCATCAAACACTAAATATTGTCTGATCATTCATTCATTTGCTATTTGTGGGACCTATTTTACATAAATTGCCTCTTGATTAACTGATCATTTATGTCATCGGTGTCTGCACACTTCAATAAATTGATTGCCTCATTTGTCTGTCTGGAGGAGAAAATGAGGTCTGCAGATGCTGGAGATCAGAGCTGGAAATGTGTTGCTGGAAAAGCGCAGCAGATCAGGCAGCATCCAGGGAACAGGAGAATCGACCTTTCGGGCATAAGCCCTTCTTCAGGAAAGGCTTATGCCCGAAACGTCGATTCTCCTGTTCCCTAGATGCTGCCTGACCTGCTGCGCTTTTCCAGCAACACATTTCCAGCCCATTTGTCTGTCTGTCAACTGAAGGAAGAGATTGATATGTTTTGTTAATTTTAGATATGAACGTAATTTAGAATGTTAGATTTCTATCAAGCATGTTAAAAAATAATCTGGATTACTTGCGTTGGTATCAAAGATCGGTCCAGACTGTGAGATGTAAAAATTGTTATTTACTTGCATTTGTCTAGTCTTATTTGAGTTCACTACAGAACAGAGACTCCTTTTTGGAAAGTTTATTACATTCCACATGGTACTCATATTATTTAATAGTTGAAATTTTAAATTTTCCTTTTCCAGTACTCCTGAAACTATCAGTTGTCGACTTTGATGCAAATAAATTAGTCATTTCATTTGCCAATTTGCGTCAGGAGGCAATCAAAGCTAAAATTAAATCATCTTTAAGTATTTTTCACTGGTTTCATGTCTGAACAAAAATTCATAAAGAATATGAAAAATGAGGTGTCATTAGAGCTACAGGATTCATGGGGATTTTATATGAAGCCTGTTTAATCAGAATGGTGCAGCTATTAATATTCATAAAGTCAGCTTGAATACAAATGACAGTCAAAGGAAGCTGAGATTTCATATATTTTCACAGAGTGAATATATTATAATACAGCTTAAAAAATTAATGGTATTTTGTTTAAATTAGAGAATAGCGAGAATCCAGAAGTCCTTATCAAAACTGAAATTAGAACTTTTTGCCAGAATGCAATTACAGTAGCAATGTTTCTGACCAGTCAACAAATGAGTTTTGGTCAGATATTGTGGATGTATGTATGTCTTGTGCGGTATGAGGAAAGATCCAGTGCCTTTATTTTTGCATGAATTATTCATTCTCAATTCTCTTTCTGAAATTTGAAGTCTTTTTTCTCTTTTCCTTAAGAGAATTCAAGGTAGAAAAAGCTATAATGGACAATGGACCGAGGAGTGGTAGGTGGAGTTTAATTTAGATAAATGTGAGATATTGCATTTTAGGAAGGCAAGCCAGGGCAGGACCTATATGGTTAATGGTAGGGTCCTGGGCAGTGGTGTTGAACAAACAGACCTCAGGGTGCAGGTGCATAGTTTCTTGAAAGTAGTCATAGGTAGATAAGGTGGTGAAGAAAGCATTTAGCATGCTTGCATTCATTCGTCCGAACTTTGAGTATAGGAGTTGGGGGGCCATGTTGTGCCTGTGCAGACATTGTTGAGGCCACTTTTGGAATACTGCATACATGTCTGGTTGCCCTTCTATAAGAAGGATCTTGTTAAACTTGAGAAATGCAGAAAAGATTTACAAGGATTTTTGAGGGTTTGTGTTATAGGGAGAGGCTGCGTAGGCTGGGGATTTTTTCCCAGGAGCATCGGAAGCTGAAGAGTGACTTTATAAAGGTTTATAAAATCATGAGAAGCATGGATAGGATGAATATCCTGAATAGCTAACATATATTTCCTAAAGTGGGGGAGCCTAAAACTAGAGGGCATAAGTTTAAGGTGACATGGAAAGATTTACGAACCATCTGAGGAGTTTTCATGCAAAGGTGATGCATGTGTGGAATGAGCTGCCAGAGGTGATGTTGTTGGAGGTGGGCACAATTACGACATTCAAAAGGCATCTGAATGGGTATGTGAATAGGAAGGGTTTAGAGGAAGCCTGTGCCAATTCCTAATCTTTATTTAGACCTGCTGCTTATTGACCATGAACGGTTTCTATCCTTCTGTTCACCTCCAGTTCATGTGTCTTTCAAGATGTGCCCTAAACTTTGCTAAAGTGCTTGCTTCCAACACCTCCACTGGCAGTGTGTTTCGGGCACTCCTTGTGAAACATTTTCCCCACACTTCTCCCCTAAACTTTCCCCCTCTCAGCTTGAGCCTGTGCCCTCTTTTAGTTGACTTTTCCATCTTGGGGAAAAAAAGAACACTGACTGTCCATCCTATCTATGCCTCATAATTTTGTACACCTCTATCAGGTCACCCCTCAGTCTCTGTATTTCTGAGTTAATCTAACTTCTTCTCATGACTAAAACACTCCAGACCAGGCAACATCCTAGTAAACATTCTCTGCATCCTTTCCAAAATATCCATGCCCTTTTATTAGTGTGGTGACCAGACCTGCATGCAATATTCCAAATGTGGTCTATACAGCTGTGACATAACTTGTTGACTTTTATGTCAAATTTCAAAGGAGCAACGATTTTATATGAAGCCTGTTTAATCAGAATGGTGCAGCTACATGGCAAAAGGGCATGAATTGGTTGGCAAGTGAGTTCTGATTAGTCAAGGCATTGCCATGAACAATGTTCATTGAGGTATTGTCCATTTTTGTGTGTAAATTGGGAGACATTGTTTTGCATTTTGTAAGTCTAGGCTCATTGATACTGTCCATGTTCTGCTAATTGTAACGTTGAATAATGTGCTGTTTGACACAATATACCCGCTATTGTAACATAGTGTGCGTGATATTACACTGGCAGTGAAATTCATTTTATTCAATTTTGTGGTAGGCAGTACATCCCTTTTACTTGATGGTAGTATTCTATTTGTGGAAAATAAGTCTAAAATTTCTCTTATGTAGTAGCAGCATAAAACAGCTAGTTTCACTGATTCCTCAAATGCTTGAGGCACTTTTACCTTCTTGGTAATTTGAGACAGACTGGGAGTTTTTAGCTGCATGGTGTTGAGCATTGCAATCATCTTAAGCATACTTGCTTCTGACTTTGTGTTGAAAGGAATATTGTTTTTGAAGTAGTCTGCAATGACATTCTCTTGAGGAAATCCTACAGTGTCTGCAGAAAAATGATTGGCTTCCAATAACCCAACTGTAATAGTCAGTGCTAGGTTTCACTCCAACCAGAGCTTCTCTTCTGACTTCCATTGACTTCAATTTTTTTTCAAGACTTTTATGGATAGTCATTGTCATCTCACCTGTGGAATTGATTGATCTGTTTTGTCCATACTTCCATCATGGCTGGAATAAAGTCTACCACAGTCAGCCCATGGTGGAACCTGAAGGACTCGACTACTTTTTTGTGTATGTCTGTGCATAGGGTGGAACAGTAATTGATTGGGACGGGATTTGTCCTGCTTTTTTGAGGGCAGGATAAACTGAATTTATTTCCCTTGTCAGGTAAATTTTGGTGTTGTAACTGTGCAAGAGTGGACAGTTTGCAAGGGGCTGCTTATTCTGGAACGCACATCTTTAGTATTACCGCCAGATGTTGATATGGCCTGCAGCCTTTTGCTGTATCTAGTGCTTTCAGCTGTTTCTTTTAACACTTGAATTGATTGAAGACTGATGTCATTGACACCAGTGACCATGAAAAGAGGCTGAGAGAGGTTACCATCTCCGTACTTCTGGCTGAAAATGGTGGCAAATCCATCAGCCATATCTATTGCACTGAGGTAATGGGCTATGGGATGTTTCTGGACCCTCCACCTTCCTTCAAGAATTGTCTACCAGCATTCATGGTTGGATGCAATAAGTCTGCTTTGGAGGCCTTTGCTAAAGCAAATGAGTTGTGATAGTGCAAAGCACTCAATGCTCTCTAATACAGGTAGTTCTTTTATAACACAATGGTTGCATTCTTGTACAATCCTGCATTATAGAAAAATCACACTTTAGAAACAACACTTAAAGTGTTGGCAATGTAATCGCATTACAGCCAGCACATGTTTTAAACGTGTTAGAAAGTGTCCCCAGTTCATCAATTACATTACAGTGAATTTGTGTTAATGAAACGTGGGTTATAGCAGAGCAACCTGTATATATCTAGAATTGTTCAAAATATATGTAACATCAAGGGGCTTGACAGGACAAATGCTGAGAGGATGTTTCCCGTCATGAGAGTCTAGGACCAGAGGGCACCATTACAGAATAAATGGACATCAATTTAAGACTGAGATGAGGAGGAATTTCTTCTGTTAGAGGGTTGTTGCTCTTTGCCACAGAGAGCTGTGGGGACTGAAAACTTGTGTGTTTTTAAGGCTGTGATAGATTCTTGATAAGATGGGGAATTAAGGGTTGTGGGGAATGGGGAGGAAAGTGGACTTAAGTGTCGGATCAGTCATGATCCTGTTGAAAGGTAGAGCAAACCTGAGAGGCCTCATGCCTTCCTCCTGTTCCTGTTTCTGATAGTCTTGTGGACCATCAAGCTTGGAGTTGATAGCCTTACACTGAAAGTGAGTGAATAACAAAAACATTGTCCAATGGGAAAAGAGTGAATGACTCAACTATTTATGGATTAAGATTGCTGTTGGACGAAGCCTGATGGCAAATGCAAACCCATTATGTAGCAGGTGCCTTATCAGATAACCAAACTCTAATCTCATGTAAAGCAGCAGTGATTGATAACTCCCATCCAAAATGCAGACCCTCAATCTGATACTTTTCTGATCACAGAGACAAGCACCATTTATGAGCTGCCAAGTTAAGCCATTGACTATCAAAACATAATACAAGGGTATTGTTGCCTCACAGTGCCTAGGATCCATGTCTATGTGTTTCCTTCAGGTGCTCTGGTTTGCTCCCATAGTCCAAAGGTGTACGGTTAGGTGGATTGGACATGATGCATTGCCCACAGTGAGCAGAGATGTGTAGGTTAGATGGATTAGCAATGGGAAATGCAGGGTTATGGGAATGCGGGGGTAGGCGGGTGGTGGGAGGGGGAGAATGTAGGGATGGGTCTGAGTAGAATGCTTTTTGGAAGGTCAGTGCGGACTCAATGGGCTGAATAGCTTGCTTCCGCACTATAGCAATTCTATAATTTTCAGTCAATATAATTTTTAATTAACACTTCTTATTTTACTGGAGGAATGATTAATGGCTCATTGGATTGCCCGGTGGGAGTCCTCATCTGAGCCAAAATGTAATGAATTTCAAGCCCGAATCTGGGACTTGAGTACATTATTTCGTCTTTCTGTGGCATTGTTCTTAGAAGAACTGGGTTCTTTTCCTTATTTTAATGAATATTTGGTCAGATATCCAGTAGTATGTCTCCATTTAACCTTGCCGTTTCTTATGGTATGACTCAAAATGCACTCCTCCAAAAAACTGATTACTGATCAATGTTATTTCTCCCTGGTAAGTGAACCAGACTGCATATAACCTTCATCCCATATTTGATCCAAATGAAATTCTAGTTTCCATTCGTAAGAGCATCTAATTACTACAACTAATGTTGCGCAACTCCACCCTGCTCCAATTCATCTGTTGTTGATATCTTCATCTGTGTCTCTGTTACTGTTAGACTTGACTTCCCTTCTGCCCAGCTTTCTGTGATCTATCTCCTGTGAATTTGAGGCTTTTTAAAAGATGAAAGCTTGCTTGTGGAGTGAAGTAAAATACAAATAAAAATACAATTTTCCTGTAGGCTTAATCTGATATGTTTTTTTTAAGAAAAGATACAAATATCAACTGTTGGGACATTGATCTTCCTTGGTATTGTGGTCTTTCCATAAATTTTAAGGTTATTTACATTAAAATTTGAAAAGTGAAAATTAGATGCTGCTGCAGTGTATGCTGGAAATTATGTTATTGTGTGCATAAATATTGGTCTTTATCTGAAATTTCCCAACACTTCAATACTAACTGGAATTCTACTAAATCTGATGCGCATTTTTCTGTCTAAAAGTCTTAACTTCATGATTCAGTCTATTCTAAAAACCTGTTGTCAGCTGAAATCTTTGCATGAAGCTATGATAGTTAACCTATCAGTTCCCAAAGACTTTTTATGATTATTAAGTACATTTTTCTTGATTGTGCCAGCAGCTATTTTGGTTGAAGATTGATGAAACAGTCACTTGCCAATGTTCTTTGTTCAGTGACAGGATTTACAGGGGACAGATGAATTGAAACCGTGTGATGATAGATTTTTTGGTAGTTGTACCAATTTTGAATACTAGTTAAGATAGGACTCCTGTGACCTAGTGGTACTGTTCCTACCTCTGAGATCTAGGTTCAAGTCCCACTTTGCTCCAGAGCATTTTATAACATGTCTGCACATGTGCATGATGAAAATAACTACTATACTTCAGTCAATTTCTGCTATTTGTCTGGAGCTGACGTGTGATTTTGAATGTGTGTATCTTTGCACATAAATGACCTTTAAGCACATCCCTGTCACTTATCAAATCCAGTGTTATATCATTACATGGAATCACACATTTGAACTCAACTACATTTCTTATTGCCCATCTAAAGCCCAATGCCATTTAAATATGCAAAACCAATTCTGACTTGTTTTGCTTATAGTTGAGTGATCTTTCACTGAAACATAAACTTACAATGCTTCCAAGTTTGCTTTAACAATACAATGGAAGCTTATTAAAAAAAGTATTAATTTGAATTAGACTAAATTGAATTATCTGCTTAGAACATAAGTTCAAAGCTTTTTAAACACATAGTAAAACTGTGATCCAATTGAACTCAAAGCACTCCTTTATAAACTGAACTATAAAATGAAAAGAAAACCAGCAGCTTTTGTATCATGCCCAAAGCGCATGCTGGTGCATGATCCAAACACACACCTCTTATAGTATCTAAAAGTACCACTAATACAATAATTATCTAGAATCCCTGTGTCTCATACCTTGATAGATTTAAGCCAGTTATACCTTTAATTTATAGATTGCAATTACAGATTGCTACTTCCTAGAACTTTTCATTAGCTGAAAACACTCAACATACACAACTTCAAGTAACCGTTTCAGAGTTTTATCCCAATCCTTCTGTTTTTGGATTGCCACTGACTCTTTAATTAATGTACTTTCACGATGTCCTTCCATTCTCTGGAGCACTGGTCTATCCAAGTTTCTTCATTGAAGGACTTCACAGGACTTCAAACTCAACTAGAACTACAAAGTCTCTCTCAACTTTTGGTATTTTGTTTAAACTTAAAACAAAATTCTCCTGATTTTTTAAGCTAAAGCTTGCTAATTTTGTTTGGTTATAAAACTTTATCAATGTACACAAAAACTCATTCATCTTAAAGCTAAGCCTCAAAAGCTATTTCAAAAGAAGTCAACATGAGTATAGAAATACTTAAAGTAATAATTAACTTAAGTCACAGGAAAAGAAGTCTCTCACTGACAAAAAATCTAATAAGTCAAACTTGCAATGAATTAAGACCATAAGATTGTATGAAGTAGGAACACATGTGAGCTGTTTGGCCCCTCAAACCTGCACCACCATTCAGTAGGATCATGGCTGATCTAATATTCCTCATGTCCACTTTTCTGCCCTTTCCCCATAACCTTGATTCCCCTACTGATCAAGCATTTATTTATCTCAACCTTAAATATACAAAAGGACTTGTCCCCACAGCTGTCAGTGGTAAAGAGTTCCAAAGACTAACAACCCTCTGACAGAGAAAATTCCTCCTCATTTCAATCTTAAATTGATGACCCTTTATTCTGAGATGATGTCCTCTGGTCCTAGAATCTCCCCCTAGAATCCTCTCAGCATTTATCCTATCGAGCCCCCTTCAGAATTCTAATGTTTCACTGAGATTGCCACCATTCTTCTGACCTCCAATGAGTAGAGTCCCCACTTATTTAGCCTTTGCTCATAAGACAATCGTCCATACCAGGGATTCTTTAAACTGCCTCCAATGAAATAAATATCTTTCCTGAAATCATGGGACTAAATCTGCTAACAGTACTCCAGACATGGTCGCATTAGCACCTTGTACAACTGCAGTAAAACATCCCCATTATAATCCAAACCCTTTGAAATATATCCAATATTCCATGAGACTTCCTGATTACCTGTTGTTCTTATGTGCTAGCTTTCTATATCTTGAACATAAGTACCCCCAAGTCTCCCTGTATAGTAGTTTCCTGCAGATTTTCTTTTCCATTTAAATATTACTCTGTTCTTTTGCCCTCCCGTCTAAAATGAATAACTCACATTTTTCAACATTAGTCTCCATTTTCAAACTTTTTGACCACTCACTAAACTTATGAATATCTCTCTGTAAACTGTTTGTATCCCTCTCTTTCTACCAATTTTAGTGTTGTCTAGTGTTGGTGGTGATCAATTTTCATACTTCCTCCAAGTTATTAACATATATTATAAACAGTTTTGGTCCAAACACTGATCTCTGTGGAAACCAACTGGTTGTAGATTGCTAAACTAAAATAGAACCCCTTATCCTAACTGCCACGAGCCAATTCTCTGTGCCAATATACTACTACCAACATCATGTGCTGTTAACATATAACTTGACCTGGTGTGAGGTACCTTGTCAAACACTTGTTGGAAATCCAAATATAACACAGCTACTGGTTCCCCTTTATCTACTCTGGTTGAGACTTGCTCAAAAACTTCTAATAAATTAGTCAGACAGGATAAGCCTTTCATGAAGTTATGCTCACTTTGCTTGAATAGATTATGATCTGTTATGTGCCAGTGGTTGATATTATTTTTCCAACAATAAGTGTCAGGTTAATCGGCCTATAGTTACTGCTTTTTGTCTCCTTTTTTAGAGTAAGGATGCCACACTAGCAGTGTTCCAATGTTCTAGTAATTCCCCAGACGACAGCGGTTTGTGAAAAATTGCAACCAATGCATTTCTGTAACCATCTCTCTCCCTCTCTCGCTTATTATCCTGTAGTTCCATTTGTTTGTTTAATGCTACTCTCTCTGTCTCTTGGCCTTAAGCCCCATTAGTTTGTTTAATGTTATTTTCTTGTGATGGAAATGGTACTTAAATCCTTCCTGTATTCTTTTGTATTAATGGAATGTTTGAAGCATCTTCCACCATGAAGAATGATGCAAAGTTGCTGTTTAATTTCTCTGTTATTTTCTGGTTCCCCAAAACTATCACTCCACACTCATTTTCTAAAGGGCCTATGATTACATTGATCTCTCTCCTACTTTTTATATATTTGAAAGAAACTCTTTTATTGTCAATTTTTTATATTACTTGGTAGTTCGACCTCACTGTTCATTTTCTCTTTCTTTGTTATTTATAAAACACAATTCACGCAATTTAAGTTATAAAGGTTGTTGGCATCTTTATACTCCTTGATTGTAGAATGTACACAACATTTACAATTGCATCATCTGTCAATTTCCTTGAGCACCATGGCCTAAGTTTGCATGGTTAGAATGAAAACTGGTGGAATTACTAAACTAGTCTCCCACAGGTGAGCAAAATAGTCTTATTATTGAGTTTGTTGACATTCCTTCTCAATTTAGTGAGAAGAATTCAAGTACAGAAGCAAGGATCTTAAAGTACAATTGTGCAGGATTTTTGTGAGACTTCAAGTATTGTGTGCAGTTTTGATCTCCTTACCTGAGAAAGGATGTTTTGCCTATGGAGAGAGTATGACAAATATTTGACAAACTGATCCCTGGGATGGCAACACTGATGTATGAAGAGAGACAGCATCATTTCGAACTGTATTCACTGGAGTTTAGAAGAATGAAATGGCAGGGGGGTGGGGATGGGGGGGTGAAATTTCATAGAAATAGACAAGGTAAACACAAGAAGGATGTTCCAGATGACCAGGAGAGTCCAGAATGAAAAAACACAGATACAGTACACTACTTAGGATTGAGATGTGGAAAAACTTATTCACCTAGAAATTGCTGGAATTCTCTGTCATAGAAAATAGTTGAGGCCAAAATGTTTGTTTTAAGGGAATTAGATAACAGTCCTTTGGGGATAAAGCAGTCAACGGGTATGGAGTGAAAGTGACAGCATGATACTGAGTTGGATGATCAGTCGTGATCATATTGAATGGCAGCGCAGGCTGGAAGGTGAACAGCCTACTTATGCTCCTATTTTGTGGTTTTTGGTATCTTGTGTAACTGTAGCTCAACTGAACTCTGCTGGTAGAAGCATTTGATTGTGACATTCCATGATTTGCTGGATGGGATCATTCTCTTCTTGAGCAATGTTGAATCTCATTAACAGAGTTTCTTTCCATTGTGAAACAGCCATTCCCATCCTCTTTCTTGCTGGAGATTGTTTGCTTAGAAAATTGTTTGAAGGTTTTTGCCTTGTGCTCCAGAATGTTTGACACAGTGGTGGAATTTCCCATTCTGTTCTCTTTTCATTTTCACCACCATTTTCCACTTGTATCAATTTCATTTTTCACTGTTCCACAGATTTAGACAAATTTGCAGGATTTGAACATCCTTTCACAACGAGGTCCCAATCTTGACTGATGGCTTGCTCATGATTTCATGCTTTAGCATGGCCCAACTTTACTCTGGTTGGTGTGCTCAGTGACAACCATGCATAAATTCAGCTCATCTGGAGTTATCAGTTTGGAAATATGTCTTTTCACTGCCATCCTACTGTTAAATTTCTCATCCTGTGGGAGTATGGCTGATACTTTTCCACAAGTGGAATTTTCAGTTATCCAAATTTGACTCATTGCAATGTCAATGTACAAATGTAACTCTTCAAAATTTAGTGTATCTTGTCATTTGTAAACCTATCCCTATGGATGAAATACTTTACAATTGTGCCTTCGTGTGTTATATTTGTAATTTAAAAGCTTGCCTGGAATAAGTAATGGCATTAAATAATTCCAGATAGTTTCCACACTATTGAAAGTTGAAGTATGTTATTGAATGTCCATCTTGAAGGAGTTTGATTGTAAAACATTCTTGTATTAAAGCAGTGCACCAAGACCGGGAGTGGAACTTGAAATCATAATGTCATAACTTCAAGTCAAATGTGCTATCCTCTGAGTCAAACTGACTGTATAAAAATATTTAGATCTTTATTAGTTGTCATTAAGTGCAAAATTAGGTTACCATTAAGTGCAAAATAGTAAGGAAGTGGAACACTTTGTGGGGTTTGCAGTAGATATAGACTTTCTTTCAGTGTTGGTGGTCACTCCTCTAAGTGGATCTCCCATCACCTTTGCTCCAATGCACATTTTTTCTGCTAATTAATTAACCAATACATGACTAGAGAATTGTTATCAATAGTTCCTTCTCCAAAGATTAGCTACTGAATTCTAGCACTCAGCATTCTTTGGGATTCTTGAAAACCAAAGTCACAGACAGTCCCTATTTCTTGATTGATATGAAACAAAATAGCAATTCATCAACATGGAACAGTGGCAATCGCTGCTAATGCCCTAATGCATGCAGCTCTTAAAAATGCAGATGTATCATAGGTTAGCTCTTGAATATAGTGGAGTTTGTAGTTTTTCATACATTTGAGACTGTCAGCTTGATTATTTCACTGCTCCCTTGGCTTCTCTGTCTCTGTTCTTTCTATAGCAACTACTGCTCCTATGTGTGTTCTGTCTCTTTCTTTCCTTACCCCTTCACCATCACAAATTACTGTGTGATTCTTTGGTCTATTTCCACACTCCCTCAAACAACCATTTGTTAACCTACATAAATATAAGATTTAGGGTGTGGAAATCCTTCCTTTTTTAAGTCTTTCCCTCAAACCAACAATTTCGGTAAGACTTCTTAATTGTCATCTTTATCTTTGTGCCCTTTCATTTAATTACATCGCTGTGAGTTATATTTCTATGTTATATAAATGAAAATTATTGTGAGTTGGTGCACTTCATTCTGGCTTTATATAGATAGCTTTACACTTTCATTCAAACATTTAAAGTATGGGTTACAATAAATATCTCTTTTGTGGCCTGAGCTAACTATTTATGACTTTCACAACTTACTACTTCAATCTCTGAGTTAAATGCCCAATGAGATTATACTCGTGTTAACTGAAAGTAATATCAATTTATCCTCCAGTAATAAAACAAATAAGTAAGTAATGCTGTCCATTATCCTATGTTAGTGGAGCATCTGACTTAACTAATTTTAGTCACCCCAGTGTCACAGCAGAGAGTAAACACATGCAGTGCTTTCTGCTTGGGAAGAAATAATCCTATGGTCCCAGTGCTTTTTATTTAATACTTGAGTACATAATTTAAACAGAATTTTAAAAATATTTCTTACATTCATAAGAATGAAATTAATAAAGGATGAAGACGAGGGCTGGGCCACGTCGGAGTCCATGGTGTGGTTTGCCTTGATGCGCAGAGCAGTTGAGACAATATAAGAAGATGAGTGATTGATTTCAGTACTGGTAGACTTGTTGGATTGATGGATTGGACAGTAAAGCAGTAGTCATAACTAAAAATAAGTATAAGGTTATCTTTGCTGTTTAGAATGATGGTGACGCTTGTTTGTTAGAAAAAGTGAGACCCAATTGTGCTCGTGTTATAATCCCTGCTGATGCTAATACTAGACAAATCAGAACCCAGAGTGAAACAAGGCTAATAGACTAACTGGTTTTATTTTTCTTTTGGTTTATTGTGAAGATAAGTTACTGAACATATTCAGTATGTTCTTGCCAATGTACTTTCAAGAACAAAGAATGTAAAAGCTTACTACACAAAATTAAAGCACAAACTGTTGCATTATATTCAAACAATTTGAAATAGTCTCATTGTAAATATCAGGAAGAAATATTTAGCCCTTTTACCCTGCAACATTTTTACAGACACCTTAAGTTCACTCAAGAGCCACCCTGCCTCTTTGCTGACATTCCTATTTCAGTTGGCATAGCTCTGCTCACTTTTTTGGCAAACTTCTGCATTCCTGTGCCATTTTCTTCTGTTCATATCTCTCTGAGAAATCCTTAACTAAATTGCTAACTCAGATTGCCTACTGTTAGCATGGATTCCTTAAACTCTCATCTTCCACAACCTTCTACTTATGGAATTTTCTTCTCAGAAGCTCAGGGCTTCTTCCCAAGTTTGATTGTGGAGACTGTGAAACTGATAGCAGCTCTGTAGTTAGACATTTTCTCTGATTGAAGCTGCACACTGACAAACATTTTCTGAATGGTTCTGTATTTTTGTGTTACTGGACTCCTATCACTGGGAATAAAAGCTTTTTTCTCTCTCATCCCTTTATTTCTAATGCAGTGAACCTTTCACTTCAAAGGTTTTAAAGACCTTACTAACAAGCATATAAACAGAACCATTCTCTTGACACCTGCTACCAATCTCCAAAGGAATGTAAAATGAAACTGAAAACCATGTTCTCTCCCCCCTTGTTATTGCACACAAATCAAACTTAAAGCTCAGCATTATTCCTCTGCTTTTAGAAAGCAAGTTCTCAAACAGGAGTAATACCTTCAGTAATCAACCATCACATATGCCCAGATTTTTAAAAATGTACCTTTGAGGCATTTTCATTTTCTACGACAATATCTTATCACTGTATCAGTTTTATCCATTCAGTTTTCACTTTGATAGTTACATTTATTCACATTACTATGCAAAGTTCTTGTCAATTTAATCATATTCATCTTGATCACTATGCCCGTTCGCCTTTATATTTGCTCTTTCAACTTGAGTGCTGTAATGGGACAAACTTATAAATAAATCAACTAATGTTGATATACTGCCAAATTTCTTATTTTGCCTTAGACATGGTAAACTCTAAAATCATAGAATCCCAACAGTACAGAAAGAGGCTGTTCGGGCCATCTCTGAAGAGCAAGCTATCCAATCTGATTTCTGAAAAGTTGACATCAGAATTTTCAATTTCTGATTCACTCAAAGTCTTCTGATATTTTTATTTCCATCCCTATTGATTTCATCGCAGTTAATATACATCTCCTCACTCTTCTCCCTGTGTAATGTTGATTTAGCTTATTTACATGACACTGTAGTGATTGCAACCAGGTGGGTGTTATTAACCGAGATCCTTGATTGGCCGAAGTTAAAAAAACCCAATCAAGGAGCCCTGTCTGATAGATATAACCAGGAGACAGAGTGGAGTGCATTATTTAACCCTCCAATTCTATTTTGATTTAGTCCCTACCCTCCCCTTCACTGTTTTGATCACACAGCACTGTCCCTTGCTGTGAAGGGCAGTGTTTGTCACTGGCCACCCGGGTGTTTTCCTATCTTCCTGGTGGTGGAAATTGAATAAAGATTGGTGCACTTTGTGTCTTTCACTGTGTCTCACACCTGCACACACACACCATGGGTGCTGGGGATAAAATAAGCACTACCGCATTTAGGTGGGAGTGTGGGGATTAAATTTAAAAAAAAATATATAAACAGGAGTGGGAATTGGAAAAAAAAAGAAAAAAAAATAAAACCAGGAGAATTGGTGCACTTTGTGTAAAAAAAAAAGAAAAAAAAAGAAAAAAAAATATATAACCAGGAGACAGAGTGGAGTGCATTATTTAACCCTCCAATTCTATTTTGATTTAATCCCTGCCCTCCCCTTCACTGTTTGATCACACAGCATTGCCCTTTGATGTGAAGGGCACTGCTTGTCACTGGCCACTCGGGTGTTTTCCTTTCTTCCTGGTGGTGGATACTGAATAAAGATTTGTACACCTTGTGATTCTCACTGTGTCTCTCACCTGCGCACACACACAACATGGGTACTGGAAGAAAAAAAAAGAAAAAATATATAACCAGGAGACAGAGTGGAGTGCATTATTTCCCCCTCCAACTCTATTTTGATTTAATCCCTGCCCTCCCCTTCACTGTTTGATCACACAGCATTGCCCTTTGATGTGAAGGGCACTGCTTGTCACTGGCCACTCGGGTGTTTCCTTCCTTCCTGGTGGTGGAAATTGAATAAAGATTCATACACCTTGTGTCTCTCACTGTGTCTCACTCCTGCACCATGGGTTCTGGGGAAAAAATAAGCACTACCACAGTTAGGTGGTAGTGTGGGGGTTAAAAGGAAAAAAAAACAAAAAAAAATAAACAGGACTGTCAGACATCTTGGGGAAAAAAAAGAAAACAAAAAAAAACCCAGGAGACAGAATAGAGTGCATTATTTCCCCCTCCAACTCTATTTTGATTTAATCCCTGCCTTCCCCTTCACTGTTTGATCACACAGCATTGCCCTTTGATGTGAAGGTGGTGGAAATTTGAATAAAGATTCGTGCACCTTGTGTCTTTCACTGTGTCTCACAAGAAGTAAAAAACAGGAGACAGCTCCTTCGCTATATTGACCAAGCGGCATCATGGTGCACATGAATGTTCTTGCTGATGCTCTTACCAGCATCAACAATGCAGAGAAATGTGGAAAACACCAGGTTCTTGTCCAGCTATGCTCCGAAGTGATTGTGAGATTCCTGACTCTAATGATGAAGCATGGCTACATTAGAGCATTTGAGATTGTTCATGACCACAGAGGTGGGAAAAGAGTTGTTAATCTCACCGACAGACTGAACACGTGTGGTGTCATTAGCCCCAGATTCAATGTTCAAGTAAAAGAACTCGAAAGGTGGCAAAATGGTCTCCTGCCTTCCCGTCAGTTTGGGTTCACCATTCTAACAATCTCAGCAGGGATCATGGACCCCTCAGCCCTTCTGTCGCTCCAGCGAAAACAGCCCCAGCATGTTCAGCCTCTCCCTGTAGCACAAATCCTCCAACCCTGGCAACATCCTTGTAAATCTTTTCTGAACCCTTTCAAGTTTCACAACATCACAACAAGGAGACCAGATTTGCATGCAATATTCCAACAGTGGCCTAACCAATGTCCTGTACAGCCGCAACATGACGTCCCAACCCCTGTACTCAATACTCTGACCGATAAAAGAAAGCATACCAAAAGCCTTCACTATCTTATCTACCTGTGACTCCACTTTCAAGGAGCTATGAACCTGCACTCTGAGGTCTCTTTGTTCAGCAATACTATTAATTGTATAAGTCCTGCTAAGATTTGCTTTCCCAAAATGCAGCACCTCGCATTTATCTGAATTAAACTCCATCTGCCACTTCTCAGCCCATTGGCCCATCTGACCAAGATCCCGTTGTAATCTGACGTAACCTTCTTCACTGTCCACTGCAATTTGGTGTCATCTGCAAACTTACTAACTGTACCTCTTATGCTCGCATCCAAATCATTTATGTAAATGACAAAAAGTAGAAGACCCAGCACCAATCCCTGTGGCACTCCACTGATCACAGGCCTCCAGTCTGAAAAACCACCCTCTGTCTTCTACCTTTGAGCCAGTTCTGTATCCAAATGGCTAGTTCTCCCTGTATTCCTTGAGAGCTAACCTTGCTAACCAGTCTCACATAACCTTGCCGAATATCTTACTGAAGTCCATGTAGATGACATCTACCGCTCTGCCCTCATCAATCCTCTTTGTTACTACTTCAAAAAGCTCAATCAAGTTTGTAAGACAAAATTTCCCACACACAAAGCCATGTTGACTATCCCTAATCAGTCATTGCCTTTCCAAATACATGTACACCCTGTCCCTCAGGATTCCCTCCAACAACTTGTCCACCACCGAGGTCAGACTCACTGGTCTATAGTTCCCTGGATTGTCCTTACCACCCTTCTTAAACAGTGGCACCACATTAGCTAACCTCCAGTCTTCTGGCACCTCACCTGTGACTATCGATGATACAAATATCTCAGCAAGATGTTAATTGTTTGTAAACTTTACTGTTTAATAAAATTTAAGAAAACAAAAAAAATTAAACAGGCCATTCAGAATCTTCTCACTTGACTCCATGCTGGCTGGCCACAGCTTGTGTACTTGTACATGTAAATTCTGATTCAATCAGTTTTATTCAGCTGTTTGAGATCCTGGGGAATCCATATCGGGATTTTTGACGAGGTTAAGATGACCAGCAGAGGGATGTGATTTTGGGTTAATCCTTAATGAGATACTGAGATATGGTTTGGTATGTGGGATTCATGATGTAACCATGCAGAAGTGCCTTCTAGCTGAAGCCCAACTGGACTTCCCACATGCACTACAACTAGCTGAATTATGAGAAAATGCACCAAGCAGAGCATGGGAGCTACAGGGCATTCCAGTGGAAGTGGACACCCTCTCTTGTCCAACTGAGCTTGGAGAACACCACGTGAGTGTATGCAATTGCAGAACCTCACACAGGGCATGTACTGAGCAGAAGAATCCTTGGCCATCCCACAGGAGAACACCAGAACAAAGCCGAGCCTCAGCTAAATAGCTGAAACATTCTTCAGGATCTGGGCCAGCAAGCCATTTAGTTGCTGCCAGTATGCAGATTTGAGTCAGCAAAGGAGTCCTACAAGGTCTGAACCGAGTAATAAAACTCATAGGCCAGTATCCAGAGAGTGCACACCCTGAAAAGTCCATCTACGTGTGATTTGGAACAGTTAAATTGCTTAGCAACATCCAAATCAGAACTAATTAATGTGTGGTTAAGTAGTCACCCAGTTCTCATGGAGGTAGATAACAGCATAGCTGTAGCTGTGGTTACAGAACCTGTCTTGGAGTTCTGGACTCCAACCCTTAAATTTGCACCTCAGCTTGACTGAGAATATGCACTGGGGAACCATTACAGGTTAAGGGCACAACGTCGTTTCTGGTCTCCTATGAGAAGCAGTTGGTGCAATTACCACTGATTGCTAAGATGCTTGGGTGCAAGCCTATTGGGGCAGAATTGGTTGAGAAAGACTCATCTTGATTGGCTCCACATTTAGAAAATGGCTGCTTTAGTGAAGTCCTAATTAAATACCTAGTTTTTCAGGGAGGGCTAAGATCTAACAAAGAGGCTAATAAAGCTACATTACATGATGATCAGGAAGCAATTTGTGGTTTTGCAAGGCCTACCCAGTGCCATTTGCCTTGTGGGTAGAAGTAGAGGCAGAAATCAAGAGGCTGGAAAACAAAGGAATCATCAAACCAGTGCAGTTTGCAGAATGGGCAACATTGGTCATACTGATTGTGAAGCCTGTGGGGATTTTAATCAAACAGTAAACCGCTTCTCACTGCTGGATAAGTACCTAATCCCTTGTATAGAGGACTTGTACGCAAAATTGGAGGGGTTCCTGTCCTTTACAAAGGTGGACATGAGCCATACCTTCCTGCAATTGTGGCTGGATGAGGAGTGCCAGATGTATGCCACAATTAATACCTGTAAGGGTGTGTACCAATATACAAGACTGCCATTCAGGAATCATCAGCCTGCACCCTTTTACAGTGGATGATGGAGAACATTTTATAATGGCCACCCCACGTTGCCACTTATCTGAATGATACGCTAATAATAAAGAAGACTGAAAAGAATGAGCACTTGGAGAACTTGGACATGGTGCTTAAAAGTTTCTTCCAAGCAGGCATAGGCCTTAGAAGGGAAAATTCTGTATTCCAGGTGCCTTAGAAGGGAAATATGTTGTTCCAGGTGCCCTAGTGACCTACTTGGGCTCCAAAGTTAATAAGACCCAGTTGTACCTGTTGGAAGATAAAATGAGGGCAATCAAAGGAGCCCTGGCTCCCATGTCTGTACCAGAGCTTAGGTCTTTCCTTGGGTTAGTGAGTTATTATGGGAAATTCATATATGGCTGCATTTCTATCTTGGCACCCTTACGCCTGCTGTTGAAAAAGGATCAGCCTTGGAAATAGTTGCATAGCCAAGAAGTAGCCTTCATGTCAGTGAAAAAGCAGCTGTCGTCATCTAAGGTGTTGACCCACCACGATCCGAAGCTAGAGATGGTACTGACATACAATGCCTCCCTGTACATTATCGGGGTAGTTTTGTTTCACCAGTGGCCCAATGGAGAGAAACTCCCAGTGGTCTATGCTTCCCAGAGTTTGGCTGATGCCGCATGCAAATATGCCCAAAAAGAGAAGGAAGGTTTGGCTGTCATTTTTGGTGTGAGGAAGTTCCACCAATATCTTTATGGACATAAATTTGTCATAGTAATGGACCACAAATTCCTGCTAGGGCTAGTCAAAGACAAGATGGTGCTCGTCAAATTCAGCAATGGAGCCTTATTCTCAGTGGTGTACGAGTACAGGCCGGACCACCATCTAAGAAGCCAACTGACTCATGTGAATGCCTTGAGCTGCCTCTCACTGGCAGATACTCCACCAATGGTGCCTGGAAGAGTCTGTTCTGGTTTTCAACTTAATGGACACCCTTCCAGTCACTGCTGACAATATCCGACTATAGACACAAGATTCCTATGCTGGCAAAACTAAAATAGATCACAGTAATGGGGGAAACAGAAGGGTCATCACAACTAGGATTGAAACCTTTCTGGACCTAGCAAGACCAGATCACCACAGATGATGGCATATTGCTATGGCGAGCAAGAGTGCTTATCCTGAGTAAAGGTTGCTGCCAGGTACTAGCACGGTAGCTCATTAATTAGTTGCTGCCTCACAGTGCCAGGAACCCGGGTTCGATTCCAGCCTCGGGCGACTGTCTGTGTGGAGATTGCACATTCTCCCCATGTCTGCGTGTGTTTCCTATGGGTGCTCCGGTTTCTTCCCACAGTCCAAAGGTATGCAGGTTTGGTGAATTGGCCACGCTAAATTGCCCATCATATTCAAGGATGTGTAGGCTAGGTGTATTAATCAGGGGAAAAGTAGAGTAATAGGGGTAGGCGAATGGATCTAGGTGGGATCCTCTCTGGATGGTCGGTGTGGACTTGTTGGGCCAAATTGCCGTTTAGACACTGTAGGGATTCTATGATTCATCAGGGTCATCCAGGGCTTTCCAAAATGAAGATGTTTTGAGAAGCTATATCTGATGGCCAGAATTGGATGCTAACATACCTGCATTGGTGGGGCAGTGCCCGGACTGCCAACCAGGACAAAACTTGCTACTGGTGGCACCCTGGAGGGAATAGCCTTGTAAACTCTGGACTCAGTTACATGTCAACTGTACCAGCCCTTTCATGTTCTTGATCACTGTGGATGCCCATTCAAAGTGACTGGTCATGCATAGAGTTCATTTGTCAAATTCAGGGATGACGATTGAAAAGCTGTGAATGTCGCTTGCGATACACGGACTCCTGGAAGTGTTGGTCACAGACAATGGAACATCATTTACCAGCAGGGAATTCATGTACTTCCGAAAGTAGATTGGTAGTTGGCATATTCAAACAGCTCCATACTATCCATCATCCAATGGTCTGGTGGAAAGAATGGTCCAAATGTTGAAAGCAGGCTTAAAGAAGCAGCTTACAGCTTCACTCAGTAACAAACTGTACCAGTTCCTATTTGATTATAGGATCACTCCACACTCAACAACAGGTAGCTCCAGCAGAATTGCTGATGGGGAAAAGACTTCACACCACGTTAAATCTGGTATTCTTGGACCTGGGGAGGGAGGGTGAAATGGAAGCAGGAATGCCAATGCTGGCCACATCCTTCTTCTAAATGATAGAGAGTTTACCTCAAAGGATGAAGTTTTGTGCCAGGGAAGTGGCCTGCGTAGGTATGACACGAGGTCAACATGAGGTCAGTTTCCATGACACACAAAGTTTGGGTAGATGAGGCCATCCTGAACAAACATGGGGATTACTTGAAAGCTGATACCTTGCAAATGGGGCAGGAACAAAACATACCTAGCCCCTCAGAATAGCCAGTCAGAAACCGTGGGTTCTCTCCCTCCATCTAGTGTCAAGGAAACCTCCAATTCTGAGATGGAAGCCGCCTCCATACCGTTACTGCTGGAAGAAGAGGAGGAAACTCACCCAAGATGCTTCAGACATGAGAAGAGGGAGATGGTCTGATACATATGACTCGTGACAGAGTCTGAGTCAGAGGAACTGGACTTGGGCCGAAAACGTTGCAGACGAAGCTACCTGAGAAAGACCAGGCCTACATCCCCAGACTTGGGGCAGAGGGATGTAGTGATTGGAACCAGGCAGATTTTATTGGCTATGAGATACTTAATCAAGATCTATACTGAGATGACATATACAGGGATGTCAGAGCCTCCTCAGTTGTGTTTGAGCTGGCTGGCCAGCTCCAGTATATTGCACACGTGTAAATAAAGTATGACTTGGTGATGGCATACCAGCCTCTGTGCCTTTATTCAAGCACTGCCTGATTTTCTTTCTCTTGTCTGGAGTACTTACTTATAATTCACATGATTTAATGGCATTTTGGATTAATGTGATAGACTTTTCCTTCAATCGTTATCAGAAATGTATAACAATGCTAACACCTTTCCACCAGTGATAAAATTCCAAGCAAATTTATTGAGCACTCTCCAATTGACTTTTGATTAACTCACATGCTTTGTCAGTTTTTCTCAGGAACTTGGTACATAGGTTGGAAATGTATTCTGAGCTTTAGTATATATGTTGTTTAATAAATTTAAGGGGTCTTCTCATTTTGTGCTCATACAACAGTTCAAAAGGCCTTAATCCTATTCTACCATTAGGATGTCATTAATGATGAAAAGGAGCAAGATTATTATTACAATAATTAGGAAATCTGAACAATAAGCTATAAATGTAGTCTTCAAAGTTGTTGCTAATGCTCCTTGAGATTGTGGATGAAAAGCTGAAATAACTTGCTTTATTCCCAAACTTCTCATTATTTCTTTGAACATTTATATTATTTAATCAGATCAACATTCAAATTTTATTTCCTTGGGTAATCAATTTATTATGGGAAAAAAAATTGTACCAACTACCCACCTTTTTTTGCTACTACTTTCCCAAAAGGCATTACCTCAGGAAATCTTGTTGAAACATGCATAAAATTAAGGGACACTGATTCCCACGTGAGGTTTTAAGTAGGGGTCCAACACAATCTATTAAGACCCTGCTAAATGATTTTTCAAAAGCTGGTATTGGAATGAAAAACACAGTTTTAACTGATTGACTTTTCCCATTGACGTGGCATGTATGACCTGATTGACAAAACTTCACCATCATTATGTAATCCTGGCCAATTTTCTTTCACACTATTCGAGCCTGTTTCCTAGTACTAAAGTGACCTGCCATTGGAACTTTTGAGCCATTCATAAATTCTTTTTTACATACATTTGGAACCACCATCTGATGAACAGTTGTCCATTCCTCATTGGTATCTGAGATGATCTCACTTCCTGATTCACACTTTGCCTTTTAATAGTGCTCAGGTATTGGTTGTAATTAAGTTTGTGAGAAAGCTCTTTATGCAGTTCTGTCAAGGCAAGATCCATATGTTGTATTTACAGTAAAGTAGATGGGCTAGACATGTTTGCCTCATTCTCTTTACCTATCTCCTTGTTACTTAGGTTTTTCAAAATTATATTAAACAAAGGAATTTTCACATCATCATTTTTAATAGATGCTCTCATGTCCTGTTTACTTGTCTGGTATTTAGTCACAACGCAGTCTGGAAATAATCTAGGAAGTTGCTAATGTAGCATCTCAGGTCCTTTTTCTTCCATTTTTGTTCCAAAACCATCAGAGAGGTCAATATTTTGATGAGCCAAGACAATCCCAAAATAAAATGAATCCCTTACATTGTGCATTGTCCCCACTACAACTGTTCCAATTCTAAGTAATTCTTTAACCCAATGTGATATATAATGTGACCAGTTTGTCACCTCCAAAAAAAAACTCCAATTTTTTTTCCCATTAGTTCTGCTGGTAGACAAATTGTATAATCAGCCAGTATCTGTAATTTGGTCTATTAGCTCTCAAAGTCTTTGTTAGTTTGCCTCTTTAATTAGACAAAGTACCTGTTCCTTTGAATAAAAGATTCAGAACATTGAGTGATCTGAATTTTATTTTATCGATAGTTGAAGAAGAATTTGCTTAACTGTCCTAAGACACCTCCCTTTTTGTAATGAGCTATGAGGGGATACATTCCACCTGTAAAATTGCTAAAGTTTTAATGTCCATTATTTTATATGCTGCCTCCTTTTCTGAGGATTCATAAGGTGACCCTGCCACTGCAACATGTCTTCCATTTAACTTCCAGAAATAAATTTTAATATGTTCAGTCATATTGCAATAGAAGCATTTTTTGTCACCTCTAGGATCTAGCCTTTCTCCTTTTATTATTTTGTTTCTGTTTATTCTGTGAAACTAATACCTTTACCATCCCAAATTTTCTGTTTCTGCAGCTTCTTTCCTGATTCCCATAGGGTTGGTTTCCATGCATGTAAGGGTGTCTATGCGATATCATAGGTACCTGCTTGAGATGCAGCTTCTTGGATCATTGATACCTGATGCTCATCTAATTAAATTTTCAATGTTATTGGAATACAATTTTTAATTTTTTCCATAATCATCATTTTTCTCTAACTTTCTTGATCAAAACCACTGAGCTCACTTTCCTATTCTTTCTCTCCAAAATTCTACAATAATCAAATGTGTTTTCTTCTTAAAATGTGAAATTTTAATTGTTAAGCTTGGGGACAAGCTCATAAGCATCCCATATGCTTTTTAACAGTCTCATAACTGAAGAATGTTTATCTGACAAATTAGTATACACATTTATAAACATACCATCTGATACTTCATAACATAAGTTCTGAATTCTTTTGGCCAGTTCAACATCACAGATATCTGTTCTGAAGAAAGGTCATTTGACCCTAAATGTTAACTCTGTTTTTTCTCCACAGATGCTGCCAGACCTGCTGAGATTTTCCAGCAATTTCTGGTTTTGTTTCTGACTTCCAGTAACCACAGTTCTTTGGGTTTTTGATTAGCTTCTTTTCAAATTGAGATGAAATGTCTTCCAACTCCTCCCTTCATAAATTTAGAGACAAGAGAGATTTCTTGATAAATCGACTTGGTCTTTGAAATCAGAATCTGTATCTGTTCTTTATGCCTTTACTTGGGAGATTTTTTTTCTCATCTTGGACTTCCCAAAATGGAGTTGGGAATCAAAGCAGGATAACAACTCTAAGTGAAGTCACAAGCTCCAAGGCAGCAATGACCGACCCTTATTCCCCTCTTCTGAGTCTTTTCCTGCACTCTCCATCATTCACTAAGAGGTCAGAACAACTTTCAAGACTTGAAATGGGGTCACAATTGGAAGCTGTTTAGGAAGCACTACTCAAACTAAATGATGTTGCCTAATTTGACGCACACTTTTTGAGTGCAAGATTTTAAAATTCCATTACTTATTTTCTTTGTCATCAGTTTTCAATTCAAGCTTTTTTATTTCCAGTTTTCTTTGTTCCTTTTTCATCTATTTCCGTTTCTTAGTTTTCTTTCTTCTCCCTTCTCATTTCCCTTTTTCTTCTAATACCAGTTTATTCTTTTCTAATTTAATCATCACTTATTCTTGAAAGGAAACATCAATTTCAGGTTTCCTAGTTTTAACTCTGAGTGATAGTTAATTACTTTAAACAGCTTAACCTTGTGAAAACCTGCTTTCCTTTCTACCTGCAACTCATTGCCAACTTTCTCAGTGTAGCCTTCATCAAATATTTCATATGATTCACTGATTATTTTTCTCTGAGAGGAAAGTGTTTTTAAACAGTCAAAGCCAATAAGCAATTCCAATCCATGTAATTTACTTTGCTACAACTTATATTTTTATGCCTTGTACTTCTACATACGTAATTCTTTAAAATTAATGTATCTCTTTGAAGTTCACCAATTTTGATTCTGCAGTGATTCCCATTTTGTGATCTCAGTTAATTGAAATAGTGGACAAGTCAGATTTGAAAGTGAAACCTGGCTTGATAAACAAAAAGAAAAATCAAAATTTATCGTCTGATATAGAGATCAGTAAGTGAACATATTTACAAGAGGTTGACAATGTACATTTTAACAAAGAAACATAAAAGTTTATTACACAACTGAAAAATGTGTGCTGTGTTACATAATATAAGCATTATTTGAAACTGTCTTAGTACAAATACCAGAAAGTAAGATTCAACGCTTTTATCACCTCCGTGAAGGTTCACACTGCCTCCATGCTGAAGTTCCTTGTTCAGTTGGCATGGTTGCAGTTGGAATTCTTCATAGCAAATCTGTACATTCACTCAATGCATTTTTTAAAAAACTAATGTCTCTTCCTGAGGTCCTCAAATAAACTGTTAACTTGATTCATGTATTACTTATCATGGTTTCCTTGAACTTGTGTCTCCCGAAGCTTTTGCTTCTGGAGTTTTCTTCAGACCTTCTCCCACCACTCTGACTGTTTCAGAAACTGTTTAACTAATTACCACTCTGGTGTTGAACAGATTTTATCTCTGAATGAGCTTGCACACAACCTGACGGATGTTTCTAGTTCTGTCTGTCTGTGTTACTGGACTTTTATCGCAAAGAAGCAGCAGATTTTTATCTTCTCCCTTTTTTTCCCTAATGCACTGAGCTTTTCATCTCAAGGGTTTTAAACATGTCATTTAAATATGTGTAAGCACAGCAAATCTCCAGACATCCTAATATCATACTCAGAACACTTATGTATAAACCATGAATTGAAATTTCTCTTGAACAGCGTAACAATGGTGAAATACTTGAGGGGAGAAACAGCGAGAATGAAACTATGCGATTCTAGATGTTGAGGAAAAAATAAATCCAATTTTTGGCACATAAGATTTAATAACTCATTACAAACTAATGTTATCTCATACACGTGCAGCTCACTATTTTTCCAGCAACAAAAATAAACTAGAAGATGCTAATTTCTGACACGAAAGTCAGGGCAGTTACCTGGTAGCTGCAGCTTGCTATTGTTTTCTCTGGGAGTTATTGTTTGGTAGAATTCCCTAATATTCCAGAGCATACTCCATGACCAGTGACCAGCTGCACGCTCGATCCATGGAAGTTGGCAATGGGCAAACGTGAGCATCAACCCATGATTATAGAACATCTTTGAATCACTTTTAAAGCATTTTGGAGCAGAAGAACATATCCCATGGAAATGCTGCTGCTAGGTTACTTCGTGCTCCTTCACTTTTGGATGCTCATGCATTGCTGTGTCACTGAGCCCGCAGGATAACAGTACCTATGTCTTGCTTTGCAAATTAGCACAGACACAAAGCCAGGCAGTTTGTCATGTTCATCAGTAATGATCAATGGATTGAACATGTTGCTGAATGCTACCATGTTACATCAATGTCACACCTGCAGCACATGCCATCGGATTATGTGGAATGTGCTTCTCATCTATGCATAGTAATCCTTCATCAAGTCATAAATGATGACTTCAGAGAGGGGTACTGGCATCATAAGTCAAGGGAATTGTCGAATATCAGTCCAAGGATAAAACAAAGTCTGTCAGCATGAGTTGCTGATGGTTCTATTTTAGAAGAATTGAGGGAATGGGTCACAGGGAGTCCTGCAAGTCCAGTGCAACCGATCTGTGGATTTGTTCAATTAAGTCAGTTAGGGAGCTGCACAGATATCAGTCTGGCATGTGCTTACTTATCAGTCGATACTGACTTTCCAGGTCAAGTCAGGGAGTGGATCATGATCGGTCCTGGGGATCTGCACTGCATTTTAAGGAGTGTGATCACATCAGAGCTGTGGTTGGGAATTCAAGCAAGTCAAGATTGAAGGCTGCTGGGATGCAGATGGGGCAATAATTTTGCAGGTGGACAACTGGACATATAATGGTGGGAAGCAATAGAGCATGTCAGACCATGAGGTATCGCAGGAAGAGAAATGTGATCATCAATGGTCACCACCATCCTTGCTTTGATGGAGACAACTGTGTGTAATGATCATTAACAAACTAATCTGTAAGCCTGGAGAAGTAACCTGGGTCAGCAGGTAATATGAGAAGATGGAGTAAAACCTGCTGGTATTGCCAGGGATGCAACTGCAGCATGTAGGTGGGGAGAACACATTCAACTTGATTTTTCTCTCTTATTGGTTACCACGTCATCTGCCTGGACCCAAACCAGCAGTTACATTTTCCAGAACATGGGCAAATTCAGTCACTAGTAATGTTATCTAGCATCTTGGTGATGGGTATTGAAGTTAACACCCAGATTACATTATGTGCTTTTGTCACACTCAGTACTGATTCATTAGCCAAAGGTCGGACAGCAGGTAAACAGCAGGTTTCTTTACCTGCGTTTGACCAGATGCCACTAGATGTCATTGGATCCACAGTCAATGTTGAGGCCCCGCAGTGCAACCCATGCTCAACTATATACCTCCATAATGCCAACTCTAATGACTTTGTCCTGCTAGTTGGACAGTGGTGTCTGGGACCTGGTCTGAGAAGTATGAATCTGAAAGATTCTGTGAACCTGACTGCTTGATCATTTGTGGAACACCTCTTCCAATTTTGGTGCCAGTCTCAGATGTTGGTAAGGGAAATTTTGCAGAGTCGCAGGTTGGGTTCAGCATTGTCATTTATGAATCCTAGCTCAATACGGTGTAGGCTACTAGTTTTATTCTGTTTGTTAAAACTTCGTAACACTTTGATTACCAGGCCATTCCAGAAGGCAGTTGTGTCAATCACATTTTCTGGGTCTCAAATCAGATGTAGGCCAGACTAGGTATGGTGGAAGATTTCCTTCCCTAAAGGACATTTATAAGCTGTATGCGTTTTCACGAAAATTGAGTATGGTTACATGGTGACCTTCAGACTGGTTTATAATTCTGGCTTTTATTGAATTCAAATTTTACTATTTTTAAAAAAATAACTTTCATGGGACATAGATGTCACTGGCTAGGCCAGCATTAATTGCCCATTCCTAGTTACCCTTGAGAAGGTTGTGGTGAGCTGTCTTCTTGAACCGTTGCAGTCCATGTGCTGTATGTAGACCCACAATGCCCTTAGGAAGGGAATTCCAGGATTTAACCAGTGACAGTGAAGGAATGGTGAAGTATTTTCAAGTCAGAATCATAAGCAGCTAGGTAAGGAATCTTGCAGGTAGTGGTGTTTCTATATATCTGCTGCTCTTATCGTCTAGATGCAACTGGCCATGGGTTTGGAAGGTGCTGTCTAACGATCTTTATTGAATTTCTTCAGAGTATCTTGTATAATATATACTGCTGCTACTACTGAGTGTTGGTGGCGAAGGGAGTGGATGCTTTTGAATGTGGTGCAAATCAAGTAGCTGCTTAGTTCTAGATGGTGTCAAGCTTCTTGAGTGCTTTTGGATCTGCACATATCCAGACAAATGGGGAGTAATCTACCACAATCCTGACTTGTGCCTTATAGATGGTGGACAGGTTTTAGAGAGTCATGGTGTTTCGGGGATGCAGGTTCCCAGGAATTAGCGTAGGATTCTGGATTATGAGTCCAGTGACATTACCATGATACTGTAATCATGACGGATAATGAGCTCTATACCATTTTCTTGCCTCTTCCCCATATTCCTTGATTTGCTAAGAGGCCAAAAGATCTCTCTAATCGATCTTTAATAAACCTTCTGCAGTGGAGATTTTGAATTTCAAAATGCCATTTGTGAACTAAAATTATTTCTTTTATTATTTGTTTCCAAATAGAAAAAAAGCTTAAAATAATGTTGCATCTGAAATGGTATCATATGTTATGGGGAAATCAGGTACTGCTGTATTAATGTTCTCTCCAGTGTTGAACTGTAGGTATCATTTTGCCAGCAGGTGGCACCCTTATCCATTTAAGCAGTGTATAGCTATCAAATGAGCTTAGGATGTCAGTGTTTCTTGTAATTGCTCCCTATCTATTTGTTGCTTACTTATGAATTAACTTGCATTTATTGAACTAAATCATTTCAATCATTTAATTACACCTGAGGAGCTGAACTATAATTGCCTGCATCTAACAAGGATCTAATGTGGCTTCAGCTGTATTAATTTGATGTTTACTTTTCTGAGTGCTAAATGCATTAAAATGATTGCGCAATGGGATTACATTTTGTTAATTGCTGGCAATCATTAGCTTGGAAATGGTGCTGAAGAACGACTGTAAATTATGGAGGGATAAAATTTATGATTTATGTTATGAATAATAGGGCAGCCTGTCTTCTTTTAAAATGCCGATGAGATTATTAAAAATTGCTTTCTTTCTGCATCTTGGTATATTAAAAGACTGAAATTATTATTCATCTTTTTTGTACTTCTATAACTGCTTTGACTGAGACATGTACAGTACATTTAATTAATGTAATAAAACACCTGCATTTCAGCTAATCCAAAAGTAAATGAGGAACTGAACGAAAGATTGCCTGTTTCTAAGATGCACTACAGCTGACAGCTGGAAAAAGAGCTTGAGACTTCATTGGAAATTTTCTATCAAGAACTATGTTAGCAGTTAGGTGAGAAGTTAATGGAAAAATCATGAAAGCTCGGGCATTATCGCACCTTTTAGATTGTGACAGCTAATGAGTTGAGTATAACTCAACTACTTGTTGAGTAACTTTCTGCAGATTTATTGCTTTAAGATAAATGTGCACACAAGCAATTTTAGTTGAACCACACAAGTAGCGGTACTATAGATTATGCCTTTTTCTTGGATGATCCATGAGAAAACAATTCACGACATAACTAAGGTTAATGTCAAAAGACTGATATAAGTTCAAATTTCTACAGGAAGTAACATATAATTCAATTCTGTTTATTGAGCACAGTTATTATTCATCTCTTGTCTTCTGCTTTTTTTCCCTACAAAAGCTTGAATAAATGACGCTAATATGATATGTAATAAATCCTTATACTAATTCTGTTCATATAATCCAAAGACAGAAACCAGACATCAAAATTAACAGCTATTTTGTTACAAATTAAAAGTGACAGTTCTGTAGTTCTTGCAATTTTTCAACTTCAATACTTTATTTGCTTCAAGATATTTGAACATTAGACCTCTCATTAAACATGTGTCTTTGATTCTCTGTTCTCACAAAATGTCTTTTTAATTGTTTTTCAATTATCTTACGACACTTCATTTTTACATATCTGAAAACTTAGAGGAAAGACAAAAATCACTAAAAGACCAAAATGATCTGATTTACATTTAGTGATAAGAGAGGATCTATCACAGGCTGGATTATTCTGAATGTGAACTTGAATAGCTTCTATCCCAGAGTTTTAAAATCAGTCTGCACAAATTTGGTTATGCATGCAAAGTTATAGTTTTGCCAACCTAACTAATTAAACCCTTGAGTTGCTAAGTCCATCAAAGGTCCCCAGACATGATGAACACCACCACAACACTTGTCTACCAATCTTCCATTGATCACATTTACTATTGATGTTGTACCCTTTCCAGAATTGAGTTTCAACAATGTTGTAATTCATGATCTGGTCATCCAATACAAAGGTTCAGGCATGCAAAAGACTTCCAAACTACATCATAAGAGTCAGTCAATTTTACCTGTCTTGCAAGTCAGTTCTCCACGGACTTTTTTTTAATGTAATGATTTCAAAGTCTTAAGGCTTGTTTACAACATGAATGGAATTGGCAAATACAGTTTTGTTACAAATCAACTTCATTCTGACAAAGAATAAGTTTATTAAGTTCTCAAATAAACTATGTCAATAAACTTGAATGATGATTTCGAGTTTAATGTGGATTATACTACTCATGTCAAGATCTGGGTAGAAGAACACTTAGTTCATCAGCTCATAAGATATAGGAGCAGCATTAGGCCTTTCAGCCCATTGACTCTGCTCTGCTATGGCTGATATGCTCCTCACCCTCATTTTACTGCCTTCTCTCCATATCCCTTCAACCCATTACCAATTAAAAATCTGTCTAACTCCTCATTAAATTTACTCACTGTCCCAGCATCCAGAATACTTGGGCAGTGAATTCCACAGATTCACAACCCTTTGGGAGAAGTAGTTTCTCCTCAACTCTGTTTTAATTTTGCTACCCTTTATCCTAAGACTATGACCTCTCGTCCTAGAACGTCACACAGGAAGAAGCATCTGTTCTGTGTCAATTTTATCCACACCTTTTATCATCTTGATTACCTCAATTTGATCTCTCCTCATTCTTCTAAATTCCAGAGACTATAGGCCTAAACTATTCAATCTCTCTTCACACGACAAACCCCTCATCTCTGGGATCAATCTAGTGAACCTCTTCTGAACTGCCTCCAATGCCACTGCATCCTTTCTCAAATAACGAGACCAAAACTGTGCACAGTACTCCAGATGTGGTCTCACGAATACCTTGTATAGCTGCAACAAAAATTCCTTGCCTTAATATTCTATTCTATTCACTTTCTTTATTATCTGCTGTTCCTGCATGCTGTTCCTGCATGCTAGTTTTCTGTGACTCATGAACGAGTACACCTAGATCCCTCTGCGCTGGAGCACCCCTGAAATCTTTCCCCATTAAGATAATAGGTCACCTTCCCATTTTTCCAACCCAAATGCATGCCCTCACATTTATCCACATTAAACTATATCTGCCGCATTTTGGCCCACTCTCCTAATCTAACTATAATATCCATTTCTAAAGTTCTTATTACCTCATTGCAATTTACCAGCCCGCCTATTTTTGAGTCATCTGCAAGTTTGGCTATAGAACCTTCTGTCCCTGTATCCAAGTCATAAAACCATGCTGACCCTGATGGATAGCATTTTGACTTTCCAAATGTCCTGATATTGCTTCCCTGATAACTGATTCTAACACTTCCCCAACAACTGATGTTAAACTAACTGGTCTGTAATTTCCCACATTTTGCTTTGCTCTCTTGTTGAATAAGGGTGTTACATGAGCCATTTTCCAATCCACTGGAACCTTTCCTGCGTACAAGGAATTTTGGAATTTTGTAACCAACAGGGCTACTATCGCCACTGCCACTTCCTTTAATATCCTTCCAAATGAAACTGAGGTTAACTCGTCTCTCTTCCAACCTAGTTACTGCATAAGGTACTCCCGATATGATTTTCTCTACATCAGGAAGATCAAACGTAAACTTAGGGAATGGTTCACCAAGCATCTCAGGTGGGCCCGCTGGGCTGACTGGATCTCCCAGTCACTGCCCATTTCCATTCCCCTTCCCACTTCCTTTCCTTGGCCTCCTCCATTGCCATGCAAACCAAACCGCAAATTGGAGGAACAACACCTCATCTTCCACCTGGGCAGCCTACAACCTGGAAGACTCAACAATGAGTTCTCCAATTTCAAATAACCTTCCCATCCCTCGACACCCTACCTAGCACCCTCCCACCCTTCCCTGCCACCCTGCCACCAACTGGATTCATTCTTCCCATTGACCAACCAGGTCGTACCCTCTACTTGTCTTCACCAATCCCTACTTCACCACCCTGCCCCTGCCACCCCCTATACCCACCCCCAGTCCTGAAGAAGCGGTACAACCAAAACGTCGACTTGCCTGCTTGCTGTGTTCTTCTAAACTCCTGCCTGTCTACTTTGGATTCCAGCATCTGCAGTTTTTTGTCCCTAACCCTAGCATGTAGACCATCAGGCCTGAGGACATGTTTGTCTTCAATCCTAATAGTTGCTTTTCCCTATCGATGTTGATTGTTCTAAGTTCTACCTTATCTATTGTCTTTGACTTGCCTGTTCCAACAGGAATGGTACCGTTGTCCTCCACCACGAAAACTACGGCAAAGTATTGATTCAGCATCTCTGCCATTTCAGTGTTCCCCACTATTAACTCTCTGGTTTCATCTTCCAAGGAACCAACATTAGCGACTCTCTTCCCTTTTAAATGTCCACAGAAACTTCTGCTATCTTTTTTGATATTTTGTGTTAGTTTTCGTTTGTAATTTACCTTAGCTCTTTTTACTAACTTTTTAGTATCCTTTTTTCATGTTTGAAAGTTTCTCAATCATCCATCCTACGACTGGCCTTTGCAATTTAGTATACCTTAGCATTTGACTTTACATTGCCCTTGACCTCTTTGTTTAGTCATAATTTTTTTTTAACATCCCTTATCACATTTCTTTCTCACTGGGATATATTTTTGTGAGGAATTGAGTAGCTCCTTAAACATCTGCTATTGCTCATCAGCATTTTACCATTTAGCCTTCCTGTCCAATGTACTCTAGCCAAATCTGTCCTCATGCCTATATAATTTCCTCTTTTTTTAAATCTAGAACACTACTGTGGGACTCCATTTTCTCATCCCTCAAACTAATTTTTGAATTCTATCATTCTATGGTCACTGCTACCATCCTTAACTATGATGTCATCAATCAATCTTTCCTCATTACACAATATCAAATCCAGAGTAGCCTGCTCCCTGGTTGATTCCACAACATACTGCTCCAAGAAACAATCTGTAATATACTCAATGAACTCTGCCTCCAGGCTACCCTTGCCAGTTTGATTCTTCCACTCTACATGCATGTTCAAATCACCCATGATTATTGCCAGACCTTTCTTGCAAGCCTCTAATATTTCCTGGTTTATATTGTGCCCCACTGTGGGACTACTGTTTGGGAACCTATAGACTACTCCTACCAAGTACTTCTTCCCTTTGCTATTTCTTATTTCTACCCAGACTGATTCCACATCTTGATCTCACATACTTATGTCAATTCTCATTACAGCACTGATCCCATCCTTCACCAGCAAGGCCACCTCCTTTTCCTTTCAGTCTATCTTTCCAAAATGCTGAGTACCCCTGGATATTCAATTCCCTGACCCTGGTGTCTTGTAACCATGTCTCAGTAATTGCTACCAAATCATACTCTTTTGTTTCTATTTGCACTATTAACTCATTAATTTTGTTTCAAATGCTTTGTGCATTTATATACAATGCTTTTAAATTTGTTCCACTGTTAAATTTCCCTATTTTTTTCTAATTCCTTGGGACAAAAAGATATTCGCTTATTCTGTCCCTCACCTTGATTGTCTTAAATGGTTTCTCTCTCAGTTTTAGCCTTCAGTCTCTCTCGCTTTCTGCCATGGCCTTCTTTTCATTCTTTCCCCATCATCTGCCCTGTCTCGTGTTGTTTGTTCTTGTGTCTGCATAATCTCATTCTCCACCACAGGACAAGAAGGCTAAGGCATCTTTTATTTTAGATATTATCCAATTAACTTCTCCCTTGCCCTATTTGTATCTAAGATTTGTACCTCAGTACTTTGTACCTAAGATGTGGGCAAAATTGTAAACTTTTCATTGTGTTCTTGTATTTAACTAAACCTAATTCTAATTCTAACCTAATTCCAATTCTACTTATTTGCAGCCTTGTGTATGATGATACCAATCTTGGCTAACCATAGAGAAACCCCGACATTTAAGTGGTTTCTCACAGATGGCTACATATCTCACCTTTTTTTGCTACTATTAAACTTTTGTAAAATATAATTATCCATTACTTTGCCTTTCCATGCTCTGCCTTACTCCTACATTTTTTACTTTACTGTGCAACAAAAAGAATATCTATTCAAGTAAAATGTTAGTTACTAATAAAGTTAAATATTGGTTTCTTACAAGAGCGTTAGATTTTGAACAAATAGCATTCTCATTAGGAACCTCATCATCTTACAAAACCTGTCAAAGAGTCAAAAGGATTGCCTTTTTCTGAGCTTTGCCAGGTTTTCTTTACACAAGTTATTTATTTTACTTCCTGCTTTTTCTTTGTGTGTATATCTGTGTACTGATTGTTTCACTGTTCAATTCTCCTCATGTATGTTTACCACACAGAAGGATGCCATTTAGGCCATAGTGCCTGTCTATGACAACAAAGATTAGACTACGTTCATCCCATTTTCAAATTCTTGCTGTGGTGGTAATGGCAATACAAGTGCGTATCTAAATGTTGCTTGAAATTTATCAATAGTAATAGGAGTCTTTCAGGCAGTGACTTCCAGACATTCACCCTCTGAATGAAAACATTTCTCCTCATCCTTATACTGGTTCCCTGAATTTGTGACCCATCTATGTTTGGAAAAAGTGCCTTCCTAATTGCCCTTTCTACATCCCCCATAAACTCCTCTGTCAGATTTGCTCTTGATCTTTGTTGCTGCTTATGTCTGTCAACCACATGATCTCCATATCTTATTTTTTTGTATTAGTATTGCTTCTAGACCAAAGATTCCCAAACTGCATAGATCTGAATTTCTCATCATCAAAGAAAGGAACAATTGATTCCTCTACGGTGAATGGAAACACTTCAAAGTCCTTTACAAACATTCTTGGAAACAGTGAAAGAATCAACAGATATTTTCAATAAATTATGTATTTTTCTTGTTACAGTTTTTCCCATATTAAATGTCATCACAGTATTTTTGCATATTCGATCAAGTGTGGTGCTGGTTCCCTCTGCAACTCTCTCATTAGGTCCACACTCTCCCCAACTCCGTCCCCACACCTGGCACCTTCCCCTGTTGCCATAAGAATTGCAAAGCGTGTGCCCACACCTTCCCCCTCACCTCCCTCCAAGACTCCAAAGGATCTTTCAAACTCCAATAGAGATATACTTAATTACTGCAGCTGTGCATCTGTTGCTCTCGAGGTGGTCTCCTCTATATTGGAGAGACCAAGAGCAAGTTCGCAGAATGGTTCAGGGAACATTCAGTCCGTATGCACCAACCAACCTCATCTACCAGTGGCTGTTCATTTCAACTCCCCCGATGACATGTCAATTCTTGGCCTCCTCCATTGGCTAAACACGGCCACCTGCAAACTGGTGGAGGAACATCTCATCTTCCACCTTGGGGTCCCAAAACCACACAGCCTTAATATTTAATCCATCAGTTTGCAAATCTCCCCATCTCCCACCCCATCCCAGATCAAACCCTCCAATTCAGCACCACCATTTTGATCTGACCTTCCTGTCCATCTTCCTTAGAACATAGAACAATACAGCACAGAACAGGCCCTTCGGTCCTCGATGTTGCACGACCTGTGAACTAATTTAAGCCCATCACCCTACACTATCCCATCATCATCCATTTGCTTATGCAAGGACTGCTTAAATGCTCCTAATCTGGCTGAGTTACCTACATTGGCAGGTAGGACGTTCCATACCCTTACCACTCTCTGAGTGAAGAACCTGCCTCTAACATCTGCCGTAGATCTATCACCCCTGAATTTGAAGCTATGCTCCCTCGTAGAAGCAGATATCATCATCCTAGGAAGAAAAACTCTCACTCTCCACCCTATCTAATCCTCTCATCATCTTCTATGTCTCTATTAAATTGCCTCTTAGCCTCCTTCTTTCCAGTGAGAACAGACCCAGTCCCTCAGCCTTTCCTCATAAAACCTTCACTTCAGACCAGGCAACATCCTGGTAAATCTTCTCACCACTTTTTCCAATGCTTCCACATCCTTCCTGTAATGGGGTGACCAGAACTGCACACAGTACTCCAAGTGAGGCCACACTAGCATTTTGTACAGTTGCAGCACGACATCACGGCTTTGGAAATCAATCCCTCTACCAATAAAACCTAATGCCATCTTAACAGTACTATCAACCTGGGTGGCAACTTTCAGAGATCTATGTACATGGACACCAAGATCCCTCTGTACATCCACACTACCAAGAATCTTTCCATTACTCCAGTATTCTGTCTTCCTGTTATTCTTCCCAAAGTGAATCACCCCACATTTATCTGCATTGAACTTCATTTGCTACCTTTCAGCCCAGTTCTGCAGTTTATCCAAGTCTCCCTGCAACCTGTAACACTGTCCACCACTCCACTGACTCTACTATCATCTGCAAACTTACTAACCCATTCACTTATACCTGCGTCCAAGTCGTTTATAAAAATGACCAGCAGCAATGGACCCAAAACAGATCCTTGTGGCACACTACTAGTAACTGGCCTCCAGGCTGAATATTTTCCATCAACCATTACTCATTGCCTTCTTACAGAAAACCAGTTTCAAATCCAAACTGCTAAATCATCTTCAATCCTATGCCTCTGAATTTTCTGCAGTAGCCCACCATGTGGAACCTAATCAAAGGCTTTGCTGAAGTCCATGTACACCATGTCAGCTGCCCTACCCTCATCCACATGCTTGGTCACCTTCTCAAAAAACTCAATGAGGTTTGTGAGACACAATCTGCCCTTGATGAATCCATGTTGACTATTTCCAATCAAATTGTTGCTTGCTAGATGATTATAAATTCTATCTCTTATAATCCTTTCTAAAACTTTTCCTACAGCAGACGTAAGGCTCACTGCTCTATAATTATCTGGGTTATCTCTACTGCCCTTCTTGAACAGGGCACAACATTTGCAATCCTCCAGTCCTCTGGTACTAAACCTGTAGATAATGATGACACAAAGATCAAGGCCAAGGGTTCAGCCATCTCCTTCTTAGCTTCCCAGAGAATCCTCGGATAAATCCCATCTGGCCAGGGGGACTTCTCTATTTTCATTCCTTCTGGAATTGATAGCACCTCCACCTTACTAACATCAATCCTTTCAAGTCTAACAGCCTGTATCTCAGTCTTTTCCTCCACAATATTCTCCTTTTCCTGAATGAAAGCAGATGAGAAATATTCATTTAGCACCTCTCTGATATCCACAGGGTCCACATACAACTTCCCACTTCTGTCTTTGACAGGCCATATTCCTAGTTTAGTCATCATTTTATTCCTCACATACCTATAGCAAGCTTTAGGGTTCTCCTTTATTTTACCCACTAAAGACTGCACATGTCCCCTCCTTGCTCTTCTTAATTGTCTCTTTAAATTCTTTCTAGCTACTCAGTAATGCTCCATCTCACCTCAATATCACATAAGCCTCCCTCTTCCATTAACAGGAGATAAATTTCTTTAGTAAATCACAGTTCCCTTACTTTATCACTTCCTCCTTGCCTGACAGGGACTTCCTTCCCACCTATCTGCTCCACACTTCCCACTAACCTATTACAGTCACCTTCTACCTGCATCCACCTATCACCATCCCACCTAACTTTCCGCGAGGCCTAGCCCCCCTATTTATTTCTCAGTACTCCCCCATCCCCAGCCCTGATGAACGGTCACGTCCAAAACATCAATTCTCTTGCTCCTCGGATGGTGCCTGACCTACTGTCCTTTTTCTCGAGCCACATTTTATCGAATCTGACTCCTCAGCACCTGCAGTCCTCACTATTTTCTATTTTTGTATATTGAAAAGTAGCAAGCGTCCCTCAGATATTCAAAAAAGAAGAGAGAAATTGGGGAACCAAAGGCTTATTAAAATTACACCATATACCTGGAAAAGTGTTTAGAGTCTAGTTTTCAAAATGTGGTAATAGGGCACTAAGAAACTCATAACTAATTAAGCAAAGTCAATTTTTATTAATGAAAGGAAAATAATTCTTGATATCTGTTACAAGTTATTGAGATGGTTTCTGGAGGATGAGTAAAGAAAAATCAGTAGTTATTTGAATTTTTAAAATACATTTAAACCATAAGACATAGGAATAGAAGTAGATCATTCGACCCAATGAGTCTGCTTTGCCATTCGATGAGATCATGGCTGATCTGATTATCGTCAAATTCACTTTACTGCCTTTTCCCCATACCGCATGATTTCCTGATTGATTAAACATCTGTCCATCTTAGCCTTAAATATACTCAGATAACTCTGACAAGAACAAATTTCACAGATTCAGTATCCTCCGAGAGAATAAATTTAATGCTAATCCTTTAAATAGGCAACCCCCTGCTCTGAGATTATGCCCTCTGTTCCTAGACTCTCTCACAAAGGAAAACAACCTCTCCGCATTATCCTGTCAAATTCACAATAATCTGACATTTCAGTAAGGTTACCTCTCATTTGTTGACATTCCAGTGAGGACAGGTCCAACCAATTCAGACTCCCTTCATAAGAAGACCCACCCCCATACGTGGCATCAACCTAATAAGCTTTATCTGGATTGCCTCCAATGCCAGCATATCTTAATTAAGGGGACAACATTATTCACTGAATTGTAGGTGTGATTTGACCAGTTCCTTATGTAATTTTAACAAGACTTCCTAATTTTTATACTCTATTCCTTTTGAAATAAAGGCTAATGTTTTGTTTTGCTTCCCTGTTACCTGTTGGACTTGTGTATAGCTTTTTGTGCTTTGTTCATGAAGACCCTCAAATGTCTCTGTAATGTAGCTTTCTGGGGACTTTTCTCATTTAAATAATATTCAACACCTTTTTTCTTCCTGCCCAAGTGTATAACCTCCAGTTTTCCCACATGTATTAGAACATAGAAAAGTACAGCACAGAACAGGCCCTTTGGCCCACGATGTTATGCCGAGATTTAATCCTAATGTAAAATATAGTAACTTAACCTACGCACCCCTCAACTCACTGCTATCCATGTGCATGTCCAGCAGTCCCTTAAATGGCCCCAATGACTCTGCTTCCACCGCCACATGCATTCCATGCATTCACAACTCTCTGCGTAAAGAACCTACCTCTGACATCTCCTTTATACCTTCCTCCTAATATCTTCAAACTATGACTCCTCGTACCAGTCAATCCTGCCCTGGGGAAAAGTCTCTGGCTATTGACTCGATCTATTCCACTCATTATCTTGCATACCTCGATCAGGTCTCCTCTCTTCCTCCTTCTCTCCAGAGAGAAAAGGGCTTATTCTGTCATGTTTTTTTCCCACTCACTAAACCTGTTTGTATCCCTCTGCAGATTTTGTGTCATCTTCACGCACTTGCCTTTCCACCTATTTTTATGTCATCCCCAAATTTGATAATAGCAACAAAGCTTGTTGTTATATAAAATTTGGGTTCATGGGATTGGAGGTGATATTAGCATGATTTGAAGATTAGCTATCTGAGCAAAGGTTGAGGAGGAATAGACACTTCATCTTCACTTGGTTTTGTTTGTAAACTAGCAGGATATTGCAAAAGTTAAGACCAAGGAGTTTTTACCTTGTTTAATGAATTCAAGTCTGCTGATGGTACTAACTTAGGTGGGAAAGTATGTTAGGATGAGAATAAAAAGGGACTGCAAAGTGATAGAGAGGTTGAGTGAATGGATAAGAATATGGTGGATAACATACAGTGTGAGGAAATGTGAAGTTACCTGCTTTGGTAGTTTTTTAAAATAAGTTGTATTTATTTTAAATGGCTAAAAACGGACATCTGTAATTCAAAAGGATCTGGTGTCCCTGTACACACTACAAATGCAACTCACAATCACAAGAAATAATCAGAAAGACAAATTGTGTCGCCTTAGAACAGTTGTGTAGGATTATTAGGTGAGTATACCTAGAGTACTGTGTAGTTTTGGTGCCTTAACTAGGAAAAAATGTACTTGCTTTGGAGGCAGTGCAGTGATGGTTCTCTGTACCGATTCCTGTGATTAGTGGATTTTACTATAAAGAGGGATTAACTAGACTAGACCTGTATTCTCTAAAATTTATAAGAATGAGTAGTGATCTCATTGAAGGATATAAAGCTCATATGGAGCTTGACACAGTAAATGCTGGGTGGATGATTCCCTTGAGTGTAGAATTTAGAACTCAAAGCCATATTCTGGGGCTGATAGGTTCACCATTTAGTTCTGAAAACATTTTTTTCCTGCCAAGTATTCAGAAATTTTGGAACTCTGTATCCCAGAGAGTTGTGAATGCTTCAGTGTTGAGTTTAGTCAAGACTGAGAATTTTGGTTATTAGTGGAATCACAGGGAATGAAATTGTGTGATAAAGTACAATAAGGTAGGAGATTCAGTTTGTTAGCATCGAATGACAAAGAAGGCTCAAATGGCTGAATTACTGCTCTTATGTAGTTGTGCTTTTATATATTGATTAATTTTCCAATTTTTGAATAGATCAAAAACCTTGAACTAATAACTTATTGGATGTTACAGTGCTGGGGATGGGAGAAAATTGAACTCTCTTGGGATAAATGAATTCAGATGCAAATGGGCTTAATCTGTAATTAGCTTATGACAATAAGTTTCCTGAAACATTATAAAACATACGGAGTGTACAATATAAACTCCAAATAAAAAAAACAATTAATTGTATTCTTTCAGGATCATCTACTACAGTGATAAACTAGTAATAAATGCATGCTTCTTTGAAAATTTACCTCTTATAGCAAACCATTAACACTTTCAGCAGCCTACACACCATTTCTCTTTTTAACAATGCAAGAATGCAGGTTTTCCTATCTCTTATTTTTTGTCCATAATTCCTGGTATGCAGTGATTATACAGCTCATATATAAAATTATGATTTTACACTACCAAATAATAATTGCTTCCTTATATACTGAGAAATAAAGATTTTTCTTAGAGGTTTCAAGTCTCCTGCATCCAATGTTTTTGAAACCAGGGGCCTGAAATCATCCAGCATGAATCATAAATGCACAGACATAAAATAGGTGGAATGACAATGAGAGATAAACAGAATGTTTACCTATCCCTTATGAGCTGATGCTGATATGTAAATTTATTCTCCTCCGTTGCACAAATATACATTCTGGGCCTTGCTTAAACACTTCAGAGGTCTTAGTCAAACAGCTTTAATGGTGTTTCCAATATTCTGAATGTGTGACATTTGATGAATGTCTTGTGCAGCTTGATATCCAAGGAATAGTGTGAATGAAAGAATCATTGATAACTACCTTACCACATTAAGATAATTTATTATTTTACTGTTCATATTCATCTTGACATTTTTATCTGCAGAAAGCAAATTTCATTTGAAATATCTAATCTAAGATTTATTTTGGATATTGGCTTTTTCCTGTTGATCGTTGAAAGAGATCCCAAAGGAAATTGTGCATTCAGTCTCAGATTAAGTAGAAGGTCTACAGTTGTTAGGGGAGTTCTACATTTAACACACAAAAGTACACATTAAAACTGCATCGTGAAGACCCATTAAGGTAACAACTTAGGTTTTGGAACAGTGTAGCTGAAGGCCATATATTTACAAATGACAAAGGGTTATACCACAGCATTTATTATTCTTTTTAAATTCATGTTTCCCTTGGTGAGCTGGATAACAATCCAAATAAATATCACAAAAAGTCCAGACTAGAAATTCTTGAAAACAAAGCTGCACAGAAGACCTCTGATCTCCAAATGGCAAATATGATTTAAAAATAGCTCTGTGTACTCTAACCCATCTGATGTATTAAAATCATTGAGCATTAGAAATTAATCAATGAAATAGTACAATTATAACCTTAAGTAAAACTTGTGAATTTTCTGTGGAGTTCTGATATTCCTGCAGCACAAGAATGCATTATAGTTTCTGCCCACAGAAAAATTGTATGTGGTTGATTTACACACATACTCATTAAAACATTTAAAATGAATTTCATTATTTGCATCACTTCCAAGTTACATCCCAAAGATCTTTTACTGCTGACATAACTGCATCCTTTACATGATGGTAAAACTATTTCATCAAGTTTCCTTTGTTTATGCAGACAGCATGGTGTCTACCCTCAATAATTAGGCCACATTGTGATTTAAGATTGTCTGATACTTGTGGCACTTGATAATTTATTCACAGTTTTTCAAAATATCATTCTTTCAAAGATCTAAACTATATTGGCCTAACATGTTGTCAGTCATGGTGCAATTGAAATTTTGCAGATTCTACAATGTGTTTTGAAGGGATTACATAGCAGGAAAGCCCTTCCTCATGGGATTGTCACTGTTCAGTGTAAGAGTAGAAAGAGCAGGAGTATAACAAATATTTGTATTTATACCTTCACCATCTTAAAGCAATCTAAGGTTCTTTACAGGAGGTTCATAAACCACAATGTTGCTGTCAACATTCTTGAATGTACCTCAATTTGAAGATGACATCTACTCCAGCATTAAGTTTCAGCCTCATGGCCTTATATCTGAGTAATATGATTCTTAAGAGACAGTGAGGTCTGCAGATGTTGGAGATCAGAGTTGAGAGTGTGTTGCTGGAAAAGCATAACAGGTCAGGCAGTATCCGAGGAGCAGGAAAATCGACATTTTGGGCCAGAGCATGTGATTCTTAATCTAATGATTTTTGGACGTGCACTTCCCTGAAGAAGTAGGTACCAGGATACAGGATTTGCTCCGTTTTATTTCCTGTCGCTGCTCTAACTCATCATTAAGGTACTGGGACTCGAATTATGACATAATTTGATCGACAATTTGTCACCTTTGTGAACGATTGATATCAAGCTTCTTGCACTCATTAAGGCCAATACTGCAACACTTCAAGGAGAGCTTCAGAGTGCCTTCAAAGTTTCTTTCTTGTCATCTCTGGAGGTTTGGCCATTTTGGGCATCTGGAGAACAGGTACAAGACCATAAGACAAAGAAACAGAGTGGAACATTTGGCCCATTGAATGCAGGAGCAGACTCAGTCAGTTCTTGACTGATGTGATAATCCTTGACTTCATATTCTTTTTTCCATATCCTTGATCCCCTCATTAATTAAAAATCTGTTTCAAATTTGAGTATATTGAACAACACAGCCTTCTGTAATAAAGAAATCTCCAGATTCATTATCCTCCTGAGAAAAATAAATTCCTGCTCATTTCTGTCTCCAATTGGTGAGTGATGTTTTACTCTGAGATTATGCCCTGTGGTCCTAGATTCTCCAACAAGGTGAAACAACATCTCCACATTACCTGTCAAGGTTCCTAAGAATCTTATGCTCCAGTAAGGTTACCTCCCATTCTTAATAAGGTCTCCTCTCATTCTGGAATTGGAAATGGTTTGAGGCAGTAACCAGTCATTTGAAGTTAATTTTGTAGGGGCTTTTCCTGGAAACATGTGGACCTGATTACAAAAAAGCAAAACAGTGATACAGGTGATAGGGTGTTAGTTGAGTAGATGGTCCAAAATTTAGTCAAACCATTATATCAAGATCATCCTTTAAAGAAAGGAAATAAACAGAATTGTATAGAATCTTAGAATCCCTTCAGTGCGGAAAGTGGCCATTCAGCCCATCAAGCCTGCACTGACCCTTTGAAGAGCATTCCATCCAGAGTCCCTTCCCCACCCTATCCTCGTAACCCCACATTTACCTGGCTAATCCACTTAGCCTACACATCCCTGAACACTACAGAGCAATTTAGTCTGACCAGTCTACCTAACCTGAAGATCTTTGGACTGTGGGAGGAAACTGGAGTACCCAGTGGAAACCCATGCAGACACAGGGAAAGAGTGCAAACTCTACACACAGACAGTCGTCCAAGACTCCCAGGTCCCTGGCGCTGTGATGCAGCAGTACTAACCACTGCCACCATGCCACCCCAAGGAAGGAAGTTTCTAAGAAGGAAATTCCAGAAGTTAACTTGAAGACACAGCTATCAGTAGTGGAACAATTAAAATTGGTAAGAATTAGGTGGAATGGAGAAACTCTGAGGTTTGTTGGAGTAAAGAAATTTCAGATATAGGGTGGGGTTGGTGGTGAGACACTAAATGATTTAAAACCAGGATTAGACATCTAAACTAAGGAGCTGTTTAACTGAGAGCCAGTTTTGGTCAGCAAGCACTGGGATTATGGATGATTAGGGAGGTCAGACAGGAGTGCATTGGATTAGGTGAGTTGTGAGGGAACCAACAAGACGGAAAAACCTACCTGGTCTTGTGCACCAATGTACCTGTTGCAATGCCTCTGTCCATGGTAGCAGAAGGAGGACTGACTGCCACATATTTGTTGTTACATTGATGGCATACCACTATACTAAATAAGAGACGTCCAACAGATGTAATAATTCAAAACTGGGCTGTGGGCCATCAACAGCAGAATTATATTCAAGCACAATTTTCAATGTGGTGTCCTCCACTCTACCACTGCCATCGATCCAGAGATCAACCTTGGTTCAATGAAGAAGGCAGAAGCCCATGCTGGGAGCCGCACTATGCATACCAAAAAATGAAGTAAAAAATCAAAGTACTGGAGAAACACAACAATTCTGACTGCATTTGTAGAGAGAAATATGATGTTCATGAAAAGTAACCTTTTACTTGAAAATAAGGTGTCACAGAACTACTTGCAGGACAAAACTGGAAGCAGCATTCAATAAAGAGCACTAAGCAATCTCGCAACCAATGTATCAGATCTAAGACCTTATTCAGTTGTGAATAGTTATGGATAATTAAACAACTAACAGTAGGAGCTTCTCCAAAAATAACCCCATCCTTAATCTAGCACATCAGTGCAAAAACAATGCTGAATTATTTGCATCCATTTTCATCCAAAAGTGCCAAGTGGATGGCCCACCTTGGCCCCCTCTGATGGTGTCCAATATCATATGTGCCACTCTTTGACCAATTTCATTCACTTTATGTGCTATGAAGATAAAGTTGTATGGACATGATACTGTAAAAGCTATGGACCCTGACAACACTACAAATTTTCAAGCTGTTACAGTAAAAAACAAACTACTGGAAAACTGTCCAGTTATGTCCTGTTCACTAAAAACAGGAGAAATCCAACCTAATCAATTATTGCCCGAACCCTCTGCCATCCATCATCTGCAAATTATGGAGTTGTTGACAGTGCTGTCAGGCTGCACTTAATAACTGTGCAGCAATGAGCAAGTTTCGCCAGGGATGCTTGATTCTGGACTTATTACAGATTTGGTTTGTATATGGTTAAAACAGCTTATCTTCAGAGGTTAAGTGAGTGACTGCTTTTGACATTAAGGCAGTATTTGACTGGTGTGGAAACAGACAGTCCAGCAAAAAAAATGGTATCAGTGGAAATTGGGGAATCTCTACACTATTTATATCGAGCACAAAGTAAAAAGGTTGTGTATGTTGAAGATCAATCATGTCAGCCCAGTACTTCACGACAAGAGAATCTCAAGTTAGTGTCCTCAGGGCAAGCTATCTTCAGTTGTTTCATGAATGACGCTATCTCTATCCTAAGGTCAAACAAGGATATTTGCAACTTATTGTGAAATATTCAGCACCATTTGCAACACTAAAGCAGCCTGTGCCCATATGTAAGACCCAGACAACATCCAGACTTAAGATAAACAGCAAATAAGATTCACGTTCTGCAACTTGGTAATGACCACCTCTGGAAGAAAGTCTAACCATCTTTCCTTGATATTCATTAGCATTGCCCTCACGGAATACCACACTGTCAATATCATGGGGGATTACTATTGGCCAAATGTTGAACTGTACCAGCTATATTAACACTGATTGCAAGAGCACAACAGTAGCTTGAAGATCTGAGGTGACTAATTCATTGCATAACTCTCCAAAGCATGTCCACCATCTACAAGGCGCAAGTCATGAGTATGCTGAAATACTTTCCATTTCCCTGGGTGAGGATAGTTTAAACAAAACTCAATAAACTGGACACTGTCCAGCATAAAGTTGCTTGTTTGATTGGAACCGCATTCACTGCCTTCAATGTTACTGTCTTCACCACTGGCACACAATGACAACGGTGTGTTACCATCTACAAGATACAGTGAGAAACTTAGCAATTCTCCTTTGAAGGCATCTTCCAATTCCTCAACCTATTTGACCTAGAAGAAGAAGGACAGGAGATATACAGAAGTAAGCTCCTGCAAGTTTTCCATCCTGACTTGGAACTATATCACAAATCCTTTGCTGTAACTTCAAAATTCTGAAGCTGTCTTAACAGTACCATGTGTATCTGTTTTCCTTGGACTGCAACAATTTAAGAATGCTGTTTACCACCGCCTTCTCAAAGGCACTTACAGAAGGGCAATAAATGCTGGCCCAACCTCCTTTGGCTATGTGAAAACTATCTCAATGTAAACTGAAGGAATAAATAAAGAAACAAGACCAGCCCAGCAAAGCAAAATAGTAGTCATTTGAAGGAATGGAGTTATGATCTTGAAATAACTGTGCAGAGACTCGTATCCCATGGCCAAGTCCACCTTTATTTACGTGTACACGGTAAATTGGCAGTGGTGCACTAGCTCAGAGTCAGTCCCTGAACTGAGGAGATTCTGATTACTGTTTTAAAAAAAAGAAAACATACAATTAACAAACAGTTAACAGTAAACAGCCATATACAAGAAACAGCAAATTACAGGGGAAAGAGACAGAAAAACCAGACCCCATGCCCCACCGTACAACCAGTTCACAGGGAAACGAGGACAGACCTTGAATCCCACCTTATTGTCAAGATAACAGTAAATGCAATCACATACAGATAATTTGATAAACCGAGTAACAAAATAGTGCATATATTACAGATACTGGCAACCCAGCCAACCTCTCGTCCCTCCCACCTTCCGGTCACTCCAAGGCAGTCGGCTCCAGGCCCCTTCTGGCTCTCAGTCCGCCATGACACACCTTCTGACCACCTCAAGGACAGCCCAACCTATTTCCCCACTGTCCCACCTCCCCACCACCATGCGCCAGGACGACTGCGATCCAGGTGGCCTACCCACCTTCCGGCTTCCCTAATCAGCCATTTCTAGGACAGCTGTCCCTATTACCCCTTCCTGGGACAACAGGGCTCAGAATGGCCTACCCACGCTCAGGCTCTCAGGGTGACAATTTTTGGGACAACCTACAAGCCTCACCATTCACAGTAATGCCTGCCAGACTAAGGAACACAAGACAGTGCAGGTGATAAACCCAAGAAGCAACAAGACAGTCAATTACCAACAAACAGAGTCCCTTCTGGTACTCTGGGTCCATTAATATAAACCGTTCTATTTTGAATGCAGAGAGCGTTCCCAGGAACAGAGTCCACTCCAGTGTGCGGAGTGCATCGCCAGAAACAGGGTCCACAACTGAAAGCAGAGTCTACTCCACTGTGGAGATTCTACTCCTGAAGACAGGAAATGGATACCCCACAGCACACACAGGTATTCAGTCTCCATGGAGGCCTGGTCTATCCAGAGGGAACCAGGCCCACTTATAGGAATACAGTTAGTTATAAAAGGGTGTGGTTAACTCACAGGGGAGGGTACACTCCAACAGGCAACAAATGCTCACCTCCTAGTGCGCACACACATAGGTATTCAGTCTTTATAGAGGCCTAGACCACCCATACAGGGCCAGGGTTACCCTCAGAGGAAGAGTTCATCTGGAAAGGTGCATTTTCTCACTGGGGCTCAGTCAAAACACCAAAAAAGTGAAGACACATGTAAAAAACAAAGGAAAACCAGATAGCAAGGGCTAAGTCCTGCCACAAATTCAGCATAGCCCCTTTCTCAAAGTAAAAGAAAAGAGTAACACACAGGCTGTAACCAGTCAGTGAAACAGTAGTTCCCTAATGAGAACTGGAGTACACCTGTAACACATTGACTGTGCACGTCAGGCAGTTTAGAAATCAGTCCTCAATAAAAACGGAATACCAGTTAACAAACTGGCTGTGTACTTCAGCCAGTTCAGGAATCAGGTTCCCCTCTTCCCCCAAACAAAAACCAACAGCAGCAGAACACACTGGCTGTGTGACCAGCCAGCTCAGAGCCAGTCCCTGAACTGAGGGAGATTCTGAATCCCTTGTTTATTTTTTTAATCAGTACAAATTACGAACAGTTAACAATGAACAGCAGTTTACAAGAAACAGCAATTTACAGGCAAAAGGGGCGGCAGGGCCAGACCCCAATCCCCACCGTACTACCAGTTCACACAGAAACAAGGTTACCTCAAATCCCACCTTACATTATCATGAAGGAAACAGTGAACGCAATCACATGCAGACAGCGCAATAAACTGAACAGGAAACAGCATATAGCAAGACATCCCTGGTAACCCAGCAAACCAACCATCCCTCCTTCCTTCCGGCCACTCAAGGTCAGGCCATCTCTATGCCCCTTCCGGCTCTCAGCCCTCCCTGACAGATCTGCTGGCCACCTCTAGGACAACCCAACCTGTTTCCCCACCGCCCCCACCCAGGTCAACAGTGATCAGGATGGCCTACCCAGCTTGTGGCTTCCCTCGAGGACAGCCCACCCTGGTATCTTCCCAGGATGACAGCGTTGAGGACAGTTACATGCCTTCTGGCTCTCAGTCTGCTGCTACATACCATCTGGCTCTCACCCACCCTGACACGCCATCCGGCCCATGGACTGCCCCGACACATCTTCCAGCCACCTCTAGGACAGCCCATCCTGCTCCCTGGGACGACAGCACACAGGGCAGCCCACAAGCCTTTCGGATCTTGGCCTTCACCTACGCACCTTCTGCCTCTTGGCCACTCCTGACACCTTCTGACATCCTCTAGGACAGCCCGCCCCGATTACCCCTTCTCGGGACAACAGCACTCAGAACGGCCTACTCACCTTTCTTCCTGGTGTTGGAAAACTGGAAGGAAGCAATTGAAACCGTCCTGACCACTAGAGAAAAAAAACAGTAGATGAACAGATGGGACTGAAGAGTGACCGGTCCCCCGGACCTGTTGCATTGTATCCTAAGGTTTTAAAGACCATTTCTAACAGATGGAGGATGCATTAGTTTTAATTTTCAACATATCTAGATTAAAGAAAGGTGTTTGCAGAATGAAAAACTGCAATTCCATGACAGGTATTCAGGAAAAGAGAAAGACAGAAAGCAGAAACTAAAACACCAATTGATCTCGAATCTTGAATTCCAAAAATTTGAGAATTTTATTAAAGCGATAATAGAATGACATTTACAAAATCATGATCCAGTCAGGCAGAATTTCCATAGTTTTGTGAATGGAAATTCTTTAAAGATGTAATAAATTGGGTGGATAACTGAAATCCAGTAGATGTGGTGTATTTGGAATTCCAAAAGGTGTTTCATTAAGAGTCACATGACAGCCTGCTGCCCAAAATATGAGCTCATAATATTGAGAAGTTATATTAATGTGGAGGATTGATAATTTGCTAGAGTCTATTTCCAGAATCAGGATGGATGAATAATTTTCGATGTGAAAGCTGAATAATGGAGCATCACAGCATTAGTGTGCAGCCTCTAATTATTTACAGCCAAGTTATTGACTTGAATGAACAGGTATTTGTTGACACAAAAATGGGAGTGGAAATTGTAAGGAACTTGATGATGTCTGGAATTTTGCTGAGTTAGAATGACTTGGGAACTCTTTAAAAATGACAGGTTCCAATCTCAGATTTCAGCTCCCAATTCTCATTTCTAGCTATTCTTGCCAGCATAGCATGAGAGGGCAGGGGCGAATCAGTTTAGAGACATTTTCATTGAATAGGGCCTCTTGAGTAAGTAGATATCATTCATGGCCTCTCAGACGATGTGTGAGCCATGGGGAATCCCTAGCCAAAGTGGGAAATCAAAACAATTATGCTTTCCTGGAATACTTTCTTTCAACAGGTTTTAAGATATAATAAAGCAATTTTTTTTCCAGTTTTGATCATAAGTTGCTGTTGTTACAGATTGATAACTTTTAAACAGCAATTCTAATTTCCAGTTAATGCCATGCACATGCATTATGCTCTTTCACACCAGGGAATTTTTTAAAGTTTTTTTTTAAACAGTGGATAAGCAAATTAGATTTGTCAGAGTGGTGTACTGTCAGAAGTCTGAGGTTTTGATTTTTCGTTGACACCTTTGGCCAGAACGATGGTCTCCTCAGCAGGAATACAAATATTCCCCAATTTCCTTTTGCAAAAACAAGGAACTCATTATTGACTTTCGGCAGGATGTTACTCATGCCCCTCTAACGTTATCAGCACAGAGGTGGAATGAGTTTTTTCGCATCAGAGAGCGGCGGGAGCTGGGCGGAAGTGAAAGCAGAGCGCAAAGCCGGTCGGGAAGGTAAGTGATTGTTATTTGAGTGGGTGTGTTCTAAACCCCAGGTCCTAAAAAGTAGGGCCTCCCTCCCTCCCTCCCTCCTCCTCTAACCTAAATTAAAAGTCCACAGACTTGCCCCAAAAAGAGGGTCCAAGGAAGTTCCTGTGGATTGAAGAGTGAGACTTTAGCTCAGGAGTCTTTGACAAGGAGGTTGATTGAAGTGATTACGCCACAGTTGAAGAGAGTGAAGACATGATTGCCAAGTTGGTTCAGTGTGCCTGATGGTCTACATCCCAGGGTACTGAAGGAGGTGTTGTGGATGCGTTGGTGATTATTTTCCAGAGTTCGATAGATTCGGGATCAGTTCCTGCGGATTGGAGGGTGGCTAATGTTATACCATTTTTTAAGAAAGGTGGGAGAGAGAAAGCAGGAAATTATAGACCAGTTAGTCTGACCTCAGTGGTGGGAAAAATGCTGGAGTCTATTATAAAGGATGAAATTACGACACATCTGGATAGTAGTAACAGGAGAGGTCAGAGTCAGCATGGATTTATGAAGGGGAAATCATGCTTGATGTGGGAGGTCACCGACTCTGGTGTGTCTGGCTCGTATAAGTGTGGAAAGTGTGTGCACGTTCAGCTACTGACAGAACATATTGCAGCACTGATGAAAGAACTCAAGGACCTTAGGCTCATCCGAGAGAACGAGATCTTTCTGGACAAGACCTTCAGCGAGGTTATTACACCAATCGTAGCAGAAGAGAGCAGACGATGAGAAAGGCAGAGAAGAGACAGGTGCAAGAGACCCCGGGGGAAGTACCTGTCAGGAACAAGTTGAATCTTTTGGAAACAGTAGAGACAGATGACACTGCCAGTCTGC
>NC_057719.1:58482078-58575445 GCF_004010195.1 Chiloscyllium plagiosum
TTACTACCTCAATGGAATCAGTTTAGGTAAAGGGGCAGTACAGAGAGATCTGGGTGTTCTTGTACACCAGTCAATGAAGGTAAGCATGCAGGTACAGCAGGTAGTGAAGAAGGCTAATAGCATGCTGGCCTTCATAACAAGAGGAATTGAGTATAGAAGTAAAGAGGTGCTTCTGCAGTTGTACAGGGCCCTGGTGAGACCACACCTGGAGTACTGTGTGCAGTTCTGGTCTCCAAATTTGAGGAAAGACATTCTGGCTATTGAGGGAGTGCAGCGTAGGTTCACGAGGTCAATTCCTGGAATGGCGGGATTACCTTACACTGAAAGACTGGAGCGACTGGGCTTGTATACACTTGAGTTTAGAAGACTGAGAGGGGATCTGATTGAGACATATAAGACTATTTATTAAAGGATTGGACACTCTGGAGGCAGGAAACATGTTTCCGCTGATGGGTGCGTGCCGAACCAGTGAACACAGCTTAAAAATACGGGGTAGACCATTTAGGACAGAGATGAGGAGAAACTTCTTCACCCAGAGAGTGGTGGCTGTGTGAAATGCTCTGCCCCAGAGGGCAGTGGAGGCCCAGTATCTGGATTCATTTAAGGAAGAGTTGGATAAGGCTCTCAAGGATAGTGGAATCAAGGGTTATGGAGATAAGGCAGGAACAGGATACTGATTGAGGATGATCAGCCATGATCACATTGATTAGATTAGATTACATTACATTACAGTGTGGAAACAGGCCCTTCGGCCCAACAAGTCCACACCGACCCGCCGAAGCGCAACCCACCCAAACCCCTACATTACCCCTTACCTAACACTAAGGGCAATTTAGCATGGCCAATTCACCTGACCTGCACATCTTTGGACTGTGGGAGGAAACCGGAGCACCCGGAGGAAACCCACGCAGACACGGGAGAACGTGCAAACTCCACACAGTCAGTCGCCTGAGGCGGGAATTGAACCCGGGTCTCAGGCGCTGTGAGGCAGCAGTGCTAACCACTGTGCCACCGTGCCGCCCACTAATTGAATGGTGGTGCAGGCTCGAAGGGCAGAATGGCCTACTCCTGCACCTATTGTCTATTGTCTATTGAGTGGAGAGTGTCAAGCTCCTGGGAGTGGTCATCCATAACAAGCTTTCTTGGACTCTTCATGTGGATGCACTGGTTACAAAGGCCCAACAATGTCTCTTCTTCCTCAGGCAGCTGAGGAAATTTGGCATGACAGCGAATACTCTTGCCAACTTTTATAGGTGTGGCATCGAGAGCATTCTGTCTGGATGTATCACTACCTGGCATGGCAACTGTACTATTCAAGATCGGGGACAGTAACAGAGAATGATGAACTCAGCCCGGACAACCACAAAAGCCTACCTCCCATCTATACAATCCATCTACCAGGCCCGCTGTCAAGGAAAGGCCACCAACATTCTCAAAGATCCATCCCATCCTGGCAATGTTTTTCTACAATCTCTGCCATCAGAAGAAGCTTGAACACACTCACCAGCCGGTTTCAAAACAATTTCTACTCCACTGTTGTTGTTAGAATACTGAATGGACTCAAACTATTAACATTCACCTTTACCTGTGTTTTTGTTTTTGCCACTGTTTACTTATTATTTACTTATCTCTGTTACTTAACTATGTGATCTGCCTGTATTGCTTGCAAGACAAGGCTTTTTACTGTGCCTCGGTACATGTGACAATAAATTCGATTCGATTCGATTCGATTCATCAGCTTCAATGGACATGTCTTCCATCTCAGGAGATGGCAAATCTTTAATCTTCTGCTAGGCCGTTTCCAAGCATGAAATTGACATTAATAGGCAATTTTGATACCATTCCAACAGTAGAGGCTCATTGGCTAAAGTACAACTGTATGCAGTTGAACAGGTAAAACCTTTGACCAATGTCTTGAATTGGTATGCTCCTTTTTAACATGTTTTGCTAGCAATAAGCTTAAAGCTAAAACTGTGTCCTGGATTTTCTTTCGGACAAAATTAGAAAGCTTTCCCCGTCAACTAGAGAACTTTGACTCTTAAACTGTAAATACATTTTATGGTATTGGTTTGTGATAGCTTTCACTTGCTAATAAACTGCTTGCTGCAAAAACATTTGACAGGCCTGCATGCTTCACTTTCAATTTCCAGAATTCTGTTTTTATATAGGAAAGATAATATGTTGGTCTCCTTGATTTTTTTTAAATATCTTCCAAATTGAGTCCCATTGTCTTAATTTGAGAAGTGGAAGCCCCTTTTTATCATTTCTGGTATGCTTGTCATGGTGAGCAATGTTCTGTTTATTATCAACTCATTTATCTTCCCAGTTTGCAAACAAAGATTTGCTGCCCCATGTGTCTGCGCAATGCGGCACTTCAGAAATATCAGCTAAAAGTGCAGTTTCCTTTATTTTAGAATCTTGATAATTTTCTAGCGAGACTTGATACCAAAAAGATTGCTGACTTCAAATTTTTCGTGAAACATCACCTCACCAAGAGTTTGAAAGTCTGAATAAACTTTATCACCCTAAACTGGGCGTGGGGGGCTCAGTTGTTCGGACTGCTGCCTCACACCACCAGGGACCTGGGTATAATTCCAGCCTCGAGTGACTGTCGATGTAGAGTTTGCACAATCTCCCCAAGTGTCTGTATAGGTTCTTCTGGGTGCTCCAGTTTCCTCCCACAGTCCAAAGGTGTGCAGGTCAGGTGAATTGACCATGCTAAATTGCCCACAGTGCATTAGAGGGAAATGGGTCTGGATGGGTTATTATTTGGAGGATCGGTGTGGACTTGTTGGGCTGAAGGGCCTGTTTCCACACTGTAGGGATTCTAATCTAAACCATTAAAAAAAATAATTTATTTTTCTGTTGCAAATCTGATTCTGTCTCTTCCTCAGATTTCACAGTTTTATTTCTATCAGCTTAATTATACATTCTGCCAGATGTCTTAATTGTACAGGTTGTTCTCCCATATTGTGCATCTTTATAAATGCAGTTTGACTGTAACCCAAATAGTGAATTGGGAACAGTTTTTTTAATAACACGAACTTCCATTAGCTATTAAGTGATTCCATCCCAGGCACTAGTTGTCACAAGTGCAGACGACTGGACTTTGTGTTGACATTACATGATCAGTTGGCTCATGCACTTTGTGTTTCGTGAAAGGTAGTGTTGTACTCAGTAATTTTAGGTCCTGTTTTTGGCAAATCTTGCTGTGTTTTCCATGAATATGGAAGGGCAAAATTGCAAGGATGTTGACAGAAAGCATTCAGGTGAGAAAAATCACAGGTGGTGACTGTAAAAGAAAGGCTACAATACTTGAACAGAAGCTAGATATTATAAAGCATTTTGAGCATAATGAACATTTGGTCAGCATGGACAAGTGGACAGAAGGGTCTGTTTCCGTGCTGTATATCTCTATGACCCTATGACTTTATGAAAGAGCACGTGATATTGTTCATGCAACAGGAATAAAGGAGTCTACGCTATGCACCATTAGAGACAATGCAGAAAAAATTAAAGCAAGCTGTATTGCTGGATCAAATCTGAATGCTAGCAAGTCTGTGGGATCATGAACAAACAAACTTGAGGAGATGGAGCAGCTTCCAGTGTCTGGATAGAAAATCAATCGAGAAAGCAATCTAGGACCACCTTTCTCACCATAAAACAGGAAGCCTTATCAATTTATGAGGACCTAAGGAAAAAAGTTGAAAATCCTGCAGATGTGCCTGCCTTCAATGGTAGTAGTGGCTGGCATGCTGGATTCAATAATGTAAACTTACGTGGCGAAGCTGCCAGTACAAACAAGGAACAAGTGTTATCATTTCCTCTCATGGTGAAAAGATTGATTGAAGAAGAAGGCTACATCTTAGTTCAAATCTTCAGTTTGGACGAGACAGGTTTGTACTGGAAGAGAATGCCATCCAGAACCTACATTTTTAAGAATGAAGCACACACACCAGATTTTAGATTGCAAAGGATCATATGATTGTGTTGTCGGGTGCCAATGCTAGTGGGGACTTAAAGTTTAAGCCTATGTTAGTATATCACTGCCAACACACAAGTCTTGAAAGGTTGCCTTAAGTCCACTACAGGTGTTTACTTCAGGTCAAGTAAAGGAGGTTGGATGACGGGGCAATTTTTTTCTGACCTTATTGTTAATATTTTCGAGGATGTTTTTTAGAAATTATTGCAGGAGAAAAAATTTGCATTTCAATAGTCTCCTCATTCTGGACAACGCACCAAGCCATCCTCCCACCATGGGTGAGCCATGTGAAAACATCAAATGCTATTTCTACCTCCAAACTCAACATCGTCTCATTCAACCCATGGACCAGGGTGCAGAAGCTTATCATTTAAGGCACACATTCAATAAGCTGATTCCAGCTACTGAAAGGGATATGAGGATAGTGTTTTTCAATTTTGGAAGAGCTTTAACATTAAAAATGCTATTGACATCATTGTGGAGGCCAGAGGTGATGTCAGTAAGGACTGCTTGCATGCAGTTGTGCAGAAGCTTCTCCTAGATTTTCTTCATGACTTTGAAGACGTTGAACTGTCAGAAGACCCTCCAGCAATCAGAGGACATTGTGTCGCTCTTGCAAGGGAATTTGAATTTATTTGAATGGAACTGAGAAATAAGAAAGGGGCGATTACCTGATTAGAATTGGACTGTAGACCCCCTCAATGGTCAGCAGGAAATTTGTAAGGAGATCTCAGTTATCTGTCAGAATAATAGGGTGGTTAAGGTTGGGGATTTTAACTTTCCAAACATAGACTGGGACTGCCATGGTATTAAGGGTTTAAAACCGAATAGAATCCCTACAGATGAAAAGGAATTTGTTAGGTGTGTGCAGCAGAATTTTCTGATTCAGTATGTCAATGTATCTACGAGAGAAGGTGCAAAACTTGATCGCCTCTTGGAAAATAAGGCAAGGCAAGTGACTGAGGTGTCAGTGGGGGAACACTTTGGGGCCAGCGACCATAATTCTATTAATTTTAAAACAGTGATGGTAAAGGATAAACCTGACCTAAAAGTTAAAGTTCTAAATTGGAGGAAAGCCAATTTTGACGGTATTGGGCAAGAACTTTCAAAAGTTGATTGGTTGCGGATGTTCACAGGTAAAGGGACAGCTGGGAAATGGGAAGCCTTCAACAATGAGATAACAAGAGTCCAGGGTCAGCATGTTCCTGTTAGGGTGAAAGGCAAGGCAGGTAGGTGTTGGGAATGCTGGATGATTAGAGAAATTGAGGTTTTAGTCAAGAAAAATAAATAAGCATATGTCAGGTATAGACAGAATAGATCGAGTGAATCCTTATAGGAGTATAAAGGCAGTAGAAGTCTACTTAAGACTGAAATCAGGAGGGCAAAAAGGGGATATGAGATAGCTTTGGCAAATAGGGTTAAGGAGAATCCAAAGGGATTAAGGACAAAAGAGTAACTAAGGAGAGAATAGGACCCCTCAAAGTTCAGAAAGGCAGCCTATGTATGGAGCAGCAGGAGATAGGGCAGATACTAAATGAGTATTTTGCATCTGTTTATACTGTGGAGAAAGAGATGGAGGACATAGAATGTTGGGAAATAGATGGTGACATCTCAAAAAATGTCCATATTACAGAGGAGGAGGTGCTCAATGTCTTAAAATAGATAAAGGTGGATAAATCCCCAGGACCTGATCAAGTGCACCTGAGAACTGTATGGGAAACTAGGGAAGTGATTGCTGGACCCCTTGCTGAGATATTTGTATCATCGATAGTCACAGGTGAGGTACCAGAAGACTGGAGGTTGGCTAACGTGATGCACTATTTAAGAAAAGTGGTAAGGAAAAGCCATAGAACTATAGACTGGTAAGCCTGACTTCTCTGTTGTAGGGAATCCTGAGGGAGAGGATTTACATGTGTTTGGAAAGGCGAGGACCTATTAGGGATAGTCAACATGTCTTTGTGCATGGGAAATCATATCTTACTAATTGACAGTGTTTTTTGAAGAAGTAACAAAGGGGATTGATGAGGGCAGAGCAGTGAACATAATCTATATGGACTTTAGTAAAGCATTTCAATAAGGTTCCTCATGATAGACTGGTTAGCAAGGTTAGATCACATGGAATACAGAGAGAATTAGCTATTTGGATACAGAACTGGCTCAAAGGTAGATGGAGGGTTTCCTTTCAGACTGGAGATCTGTGACCAATGGTGTGCCGCAAGGATCGGTGCTGGGTCCACTGCTTTTCATCATTTATATAAATGATTTGGATGTTCACTGTTCACCAGTTTTGTTGTCATCCACAAACTTTGTGACCATCCCTTTTATATTTTCATCCAAATCGCTTTATCACTAACATCAGACTCACCTGTCTGTGGTCCCCTGGCTCTTTCTTGTAGCTTTTATTCAATAATAGCACAACATTAGCCACCCTCCAGGCTTCTGGAACCTCACCCATGGCTGTCGATAATAAAAGTATCTCTATTGGGGGTCCCAGTGTCCATTATTACAGTTTATCATGTCCTGGCAATTTATCTCCCTTTATGTATTTTAAGATGTCTCGCATCTCCTCTTCTGTAATATGGACTCTCTTCAAGATATCCCTGTGTATTTTTTCAAGTTCTCTAGCTTCCATATCTTTCTCCACAATAAATATAGATGTGAATTTTTTGTTGAGGATGTCACCCATCTTCTGTGGTTCCACGTGTAGAAGGCCTCATTAATCTTTAAGAATTTCTCCCTAGTTACCCTGAATATACTTGATTGAATCTCTTTGCATTCTCCCTAACCTTATCTGTCAAAGCTGTTGCATGTCCCCTTTTTGCCCTCTTGATTTCTCTCATAGAGTCACAAAGTCAAACACCAAGGAAACAGACCTTCAGTCCAACCAGTCAATGCGGAACATCATCCCAAACTAAACTAGTCCCACTTGCCTGCTCCTGGCTCCTCCAAACCTTTCCTATTCATGTACTTATCCAAATGTCTTGTCCTACACAGCTTATATTCCTCAAGGAATTCCCTTGATCCCTTTATCCTTGCCTATACCTGACATATTCCTCCTTTTTCTTGTCCGGAGCCTCAGTATATCTAGTCATTCCATGTTCTCTACTCCTGCCAGCCTTAACCTTCACACTAACAGGAATATGCTGGTTCTGAACTCCTGCTATCTCACTTTTGAAAGCCTCCCACTTGCCTGACATCCTTTTAGCTGCAATCAGCTTCCCCAACCAATTTTTGAAAGTCCCTGAGTAATACCATCATATTTGGTCTTGCCCCAATTTGGAACTTTTAACTTGTGTACCAGGCCTATTCTTTCCATAACTATTTTAAAACTAGTAGAATTATAGTCACTTGCCTCAAAGTGCTCTCCCACAAACACCTCAGTCACTTGCCATGCCTTATTTTGATACAAATATTCATTTGTAATTAACTTGTACTTCTTTGAATAATTCATGCCTTGTAAACTAGTTAAACCACCTCGTACATCGTCATTATTGCTATTTTTTCCCCTAAAATACATTGTTTCAACACAATATCCTGAAGCATCCATAATTCCCAATCCTAGTTTTAGACAAGATCCTGCACAATTTATTATGACCCTAAATGGTTCTTCAAAAGTTGGTATCGGAATTAAGAACACAGGTGAATTAATGGTTGGGTTTTTCCCATTACCTGAAATGTGTGGCATGTCTAACAAGATTTAACCATGTCTTTGTAATAAAATTTGTTTCATGTAAGCTGTTTTCTCTAATCGCAAAGTAATCTTCCTTGAAATCTCATGAGCCTCTTGTACAACGGCATTAAGATAGTCAGATGGAACTGTCATCTGATGGACTACTGCCCATTCCTCATTAGGTAATATATGAGATAATCTCCATTACCTTATTCATCCATTGTCTTTCAAATAGTAACACTTCAGCATTGATTCTGAATCACATATGAAGGAGACTGTTTGGTACAGTTCTCTGAATTCAGGATTGAAAGAAGAAAGGCTAAACATGTCAGCATGATTCCGATTACTTTCCTTTTTTTTTAATAAGTTTTTAGTAATTTTGTTTGATAACTGAATTTCCAAGTCATCTCTCGTTTCTAATTGCTTCCTTCTCTTCCTGTCCAATTTTATGGGCCTGAGATCAAGTCACAACATAGTCAGGGAACTATCCAGGAAGTTCTCCTGCAGCATTTTGGTCATTATACTTTTAGCATTTCAAGACAAGTGGTGAGGCCAATATTCTTGAACAAGCCAGGTCATTTCCAAATCCACTCCTGCTCTCTGGATTTGGTGCACTAATTAACTAAACATCGCTCATGTACTATGTGACTTTCGAACCTAACTCTTTACAATGGGCTTAGTTTCTGTATGCCTCCAGTTTATATTTTTCTTCTTCATTAACCCTTCTGGAAGACAAATTGCATTTTCAACCAGCATCAGTGGTTAACGAACTCCAGTGCATTTAAATATCTTTACTGGTTTACCTCCTTGATCATCTATCATCTCAGTTGGCACGGTGGCTCAGTGGTTAGCACTGCTGCCTGACAGCGCTAGGGACCCACGTTCAATTCCTGCCTCGGGCAACTATCTTTCTGGAGTTTGCACATTCTCACTGTGTCTGCGTGGGTTTTCTCCAGGTGCTCCGGTTTTCTCCCACAGTCCAAAGATGTGCAGGTTAGGTGAATTGGCCATGCTAAATTGCCTGTTGTGTTAGGTGCATTAGTCGGGGTAAATGTGGGGGTGTGGGACTGGGTGGGTTGCTCTTCAGAGGCTTGGTGTGGACTTGTTGGGCCGAAGGACCCGTTTCCACACTGTAGGGAATCTAACCTAATCTAATCTATAACTGTAGTGAGGGTGGATCATGTTGTACGTTTGTTTAAGAAGGGTTGAAAGGAGAAACCTGTGAGTCTAGTTTTGGTTGGTGGTAAATTGCTGGATGTGATTTTAAAAGATAGGATTTATGAACATTTAGAGAGGCAAAAAATTGTTTAGAGATAGTCAGCATAATATTATGGAAGGAAAGTTGTGTCTCACAAACGTGATTGAGTTTCTTGAGGAAGTTACCAAAGAAAGATTGATAACAGCAGGAGCAGTAGACATTGTTTACTTGGACTTCAGTAAAACCTTTGACAAGGTGCTGCATGGTTGACTAATTAGTAAAGTTAGGTCACATGAGATGCAGGGTGAGCTTGCCAATTGGATACAAAATTGGCTTCACAGCAGGAGACATAATGGTAGTAGAAGTTGATTTTTCAGACTGAAGGCTTCTCACTAGCGGTGTTCCACAGGGATCAATTCTGGGTCCACTTTTGTTTGACATTTATATGAGAATATAGAAGGCATGGTAAGTAAGTTTGCAGAAGACACCAAAATTGGTGGCATAATAAACAGTGGAGAAGGTTTTCTAAGATTATGAAATCATGATCAAATGGGTCAATAGGCTGGAAAATGGCAGATGGAATTCAATCTGGATAAATGCGAGGTATTGCATTTTGGTACAACAAACATGGATAGGATTTATCCAGAGGGACCTAGGGGTTCAGGTGCATAATTCTTTGAAGTTAGTATCACACATAGATAGGGTGGTTAAAAATGCATTTAGCATGCTTGTCTTCATTGCTCAATCCTTTGAGTATAGGAGTTGGGAAGTACAGGACATTGGAGAGGACTCTTCTGCAGTATTGTGTCCAGTTCGTCATCCAGTTATAGGAAGGATATTATTAAGCTGGAAAAGGTTCAGAAGAGATTTACTAGGCTGTTGCTAGGTATGGAAGGTTTGAGTTATAAGGAAAAGCTGGATAGGTTGAAACCTCTTTTACTGGAGCGTAGGAGGTTGAGGGGTGACCTTATAGAGGTTTATAAAATCATGAGGGATATAGCTAGGGTTAATAGGAGGTGTCTTTTCCCTAGGATGAGGGATTTCAAGATTAGGGGACATACTTTTAAAGTGAGAGTAGAGAGATTTAAAAAAGACATGAGGGGCAAATTTTTTTATATAAAGGGTTAGGTTGTGTGTAGAATGAAATTCCTGAGAATTGGTGGATATGGGCACAATTACAAAATTTAAAAGACATTTGGATAATTATATAAATAAGAAGTGTTTGGTGGGATATGGGCCAACAGACAGCAGGTGAGACTATTTTGGTTTGGGATTATGGTCAACATGGACTGCTTGGACTGAAGTGTCTGTTTCCATGCTGTAGTTTTTTTCTATTTGCTCCCTAAATCTAGTATGTTTTCTGTCCCCAAATGGATTTCCATTTAACCATTTTCCCAAATGTAATTGAGGGAACTCCCATATGCATTTACCAGAACTGTTGCTTCTCAGAGTTTTGAAACTTGCAGCTCATCTAAATAAATTTTAAGGTTTGCTGAAATGAAATGCTATTTCTGAATTCCTCCCTAAGCATGATTTCCCTCAGGTTATAAAAAGTTTTCTCCCACTTTAGAAATTGAAATCACTGATTCTGTTGCAAATTTTACAAATGTATGATTCGATTTTTTGCTTTGTCATACATTTTAATTGATAATGCTTCTGACCACTTGAATTTTAAGTTGTTTTTAAAACAGTTTCCCATGTTGCAGATTGCTGTTCTGACAAACTGGCAAACACATTCAAAGTCATACGTGTTAAAACACCCTAGGATCCAGACATCTTTTAGTCCTTTGGTTTTCCGAGCTATCATTTCAAATGAGGCAAACATTTTTTAACTGCTTACTCTATAAATCTAGGTATTTAATTAACATAGATTAGTATTTAAATCAAATCTGTTATTGGAATCAGGATCATCTTCTGAGCTACAGGCTCTTCCTCCTTCTTTTATTCTAAGATTTTCTCTTTCGAAGTTGTTTTTTCTGAGTTGCTTATCTTTTTGAAGGTCAAGCATTTTAAACTTTCATCTCCCTTTCCATTTCTGTTTGTCTTCTCCCTTTCTATTTTCCTTCACTTTTCACTCTTTTTATTTATTCAAGCTTTCTTATTTTCAATTCTCTTTTTAATTTTTTCCCCATCCTTTCCATTTCTCTCTGCTTCTCTATTTCTTCCAATTTAACTCTCTTAATTTCTCTTTATTCTCTCCATCAAGTTTTTTTTTCATTTCTAGCTGAATCTTCCAAATGGTGATGTGTCAAATTCCACTTACCAATCAAATTCAGGTCACTTTACTTTTCAATCTAAATGCTGGGCAATTACTTTAAACATCTGGTCCTTACAGGACCCTGCTTTTATTTCTATCTTCAATTTATCGCTAATGCCCTTAGTTTAGCCTTAAAGAGTTCAAATAATCCATTGTGAGTGTCTTCTATTCCCAGAGAAGTCCATGAAATAAACGCAACATCACATCTGTTTTACATTCTTACCTCCACAGGCATGCTTTAAAAGACGTGCATTTAACTCCGATTCTACAAGAGTCCCCGCTTTACGATTCCAGGTGTTGGTAGGACTGGACAATCCTGAGTCTTGAATAAAACTTGGCTCAATAGATCACGTTTAATTTAGTATGTTGAAACATCAATCTAACCTGTGTTTTAAAATCAAAATCCAAAATGACATTTCATCACAGTCGACATTCAAACAAGTTCTGATTGGAATTAAAATTTATTACCTGCATCATAAGTATGTAGATAGGATTGTTTTGTAAGTATTGCTATCTTTGAGCTGTTTTACTTTTGTAAAGATTAAGAAAAATTGGACGCTCTTCATTAATAAGTTCTAATATCTGCAATTTTGAAAATGAAAACAAAATTGTTGTAAAATTCACACTTAAGCTTTGAGTATTATTTTAAACACAGTAGATCAATACTCCTCAAGTGTTGTGCAGCAGTTACTTAAGAGTGCTGTCTGAGCCTGGGCCTTTTGCTTTTTTTCACTTTTCTGTTTCAAGAATGCCTTGGCATAATAATGGGATAGAGTAATTTATTTTAAGACAATTCAAGCATAGCTGATATATGCTGGTTTTCCACTGAAACATTGATGCATGTAAATTTTCCGGACCAGTTCCAAATCTTTAGTCTAAATAATTTACTACTCATTTGCATGAATGTGTCTTGTTGCAGAAGTCAATATTGAGGTGCATTGCAGCCTATAGTCTCTCAGTATGCTATAATTAAGCAGTTTCAGTCAGAAAAAAAAGTCTTAAAACATGTTAGCATAATTATTGTTCTTTTAAGGCGATTTCTATTTCAAATCTCATTTTGTCAAAGGTGCAGAATGTATAAAGATACTTTATAACAAAAACTGTATGAAACTGGAATATATAACCGTGAAAATATTTCGCAAAATATAATGCGTTCTTCATCATGTCTTAAAGAAATCTTCAGACAAAAATATTGTTAATTTGTGTAATATTGTTAAACATATTATAGCTACTTGTTCTACATGAGGGTGGAAAGGAATTTGGCAGGGGAATAGGAAAAAGGTCCTTTTTGTGTATAAGTAGTAGAATCAGCCAGTGGATCCATTAACTTATTTTGTTATAGTAGCATTTGTGTTTTTTTAAAAAAAACTGCCTTAATCATTGGACATAGTTTTTTTTGGCTTCCGACATCTATTTATTTTAATTGATGCAGGAATGAGCCATAAAACGTTGAATAGTCAAAAAAAAAATGGAAACAGGGAAAAATTGAGGCAACATGCTTGCAACCACCTGATGAAGGAGCAGCGCTCCGAAAGTTAGTGCTTCTAAATAAACCTGTTGGTCCCTAACCTGGGGTCATGTGATTTTTAAGTTTGCACACCCCAGTCCAACACCTGCATCTCCAAGTCATGGCTGGTAATCTAGCCTTCAAAAATACAGTTATTCCCAGCAGCAAGGAGATGTAGTTGGATTCCTGTTTCCTGAAGTGTGAAAGTGAAATAGCAACCTCTGCACCTTGGATCAATGCATGATTCTACTAATAACTCCTTCAGTATGTTGCAGTTAAATAAGTACACTTATTCTTTCTAGAAATCTCAGGAACGCCCTTTTCCAGATTCTTCACAGCAATCAGTTGTTCTAAAACTTAACTCTGATAATTGGACCCAACAAGAGCCTAGAACTTACAGCTTTTACTTGCAAGATGATGAGTACAGAACTTCAAAATATTACTCTTCTATTCCTTTGCAAATATCTAGCATGATGCAAATCACAACAATTGAATGGTGTCAAGGAGTACACTCTGAAATGAAACGGTATATGGAAGTAAATAATGTAAGGTATAATGTTTTCCTTTATTTCTTTTAATGCATAAAATACATTGACATATAAAAATATGTTTATTCAACTGTAAATGTACTAACATTAAAAGTAATCAGTCCAGTTCATTATAAAACTTACCTTTCACCTCTTGCTCTGTGTTGAATTCATCCTGACGTGAGTAACAATCTTTTGATTGTTTTGCTCCAGTCATAAAATTTAATGGTTCATACCAGGTTACTGTATATATATATGACTTTAAAAACATATGACTTTAAAAACAATTATTCATGAATGTGGGTGTCACAAAGCTGGGCAGCACATATCGCCTATCTCAATTTGCTCTGGAGAAGGTCATGGTAAGATGGCTATACGTAATGATTGGAATGAATGAATGTTGAAGGTGTTCATTGTGGTTCCTGTTGAGTCTGCTTTGTCTTGGATGGTACCAAGCTTATTGAGTGTTGTTGGAGCTGCATTTAATCACCCAGCTGGAAAGCATTCCACCCCACTTTTGACTTGTAACTTGTAAATGGCAGACAGGCTTGGAGAAGTCCATAAGTGAGTTACTTGCCTCAAGAATTCTTAGCATCTGTGCTGATATTGTAGCTACAGTATTTATGGCTGGTCCAGTGCAGTTTCTTGTCAATAGTAATCCCAGGATGGGATAAATGTTGAGGGCAATATTTAAATTCTCTTCTATTAGAGATGACCATTGTCTGGCACTTATGTGGTACAAATGTTAATTGCAACTTAGCAGTCCAAACCTTAATGTTGTCCAGATGGCTGCATTTGGGTATGGACTGCATCAGTATCTGAGGATCTGTGAAAGGTAATGAACGTGGTGCAATTTTCAGTGATCATCCCAGCTTCTGAACGAATGAAAGGTCATTGATGAAGCAACTGAAGATGGTTGGGCCTCGGACACTACCCTGAGGAGTTCTGACAGTGAAGTACAGAGGCTGAGATGATTGACCTTCAACATACAAAACCAGATTCCTTTGTGTGAGATGACCAGCAGAGTTTTCTCCTGTTGGCTTCAATTTTGTTATGGTTCTTTTAGGCCCCACTAGATCAAAACTGCCTTGATGTCAAAGGCAGTCAGCCTCACTTCCCCAGCGGATTCCAGTTCTTTTCTTACTGTTTAGACCAGACTGCATTGAAGTCAGGAGCTGAGTGGGCCTGTTGGAATCCAAACTGAGCATCAATGAACAGATTATTTTTGAGCATGTACCATTTGAAAGAACTGTTAATGACCCATTCCTTCACTTTGATTGAGAGTGGATGGATATGATAGTAATTAGCTGGATTGGAATTGTTCTGCTTTTGTGGACAGGGAATACCTGGATAGCTTTTCACATTCCTGGTAAATGCCAGTGGGGTAAATGTACTGGAACAACTAGGCTGTGGTGCAGCTAGTTCTGAAGGACACGTCTTCAGTACTGTAGATTTAATGATGTTCGGGCCCATTCCCTTTGCAGAATGCAGTGCCATCAATCATTTCTTGATATCATGTGGAGAGAATCAGATTTGTATTCACAATTCTAAATTCAATTCCCATTTGAACTAAAATGTCTCATTTAAGAATAAATTATGACTGGATTGAATAATCATAGTGGCAGAACCACTACAATTTATTTTACAGTTAAACTACAATCCAAAAATCGGTAATTAGCAATTTCTCCAAGAGAATGTTTGTAATTTAACTCCAAAAACAATTCAACAATACACACCATGACCTGAACACATTTTGATTAGACCATAAGACATTCAGATACAGGAGCAGTGGTGTCTTTTCTGCCCATTGAGTCTGTTCCACCATTCAACTATCCCTTATCCCTTATGTTCTTGCTGGCTTCGCATCCCCAATGTTGAACTTAAAATCATTTGCTTGACTTCATCTCCAAGATGGCACAAATTCACACTTATCCACACCTCTTGTCTTTTTTTAATTTTGATATGATCTCCTACATTGTTTGAGTATCTTTGCTTATCCTTCACCCTATGTAACTGATGGTGTCAAAACTGGCGACAACCTGAATCCGAAATCCTATCGACTCTACTTTTAAAGAACTTCAAGCCATTTTTTAATCCAAGCTTTAAGTAGTTTTTATTGTCTTATACCTTGGTGTTGTTTTGAAGATCATATTAAATAGTAATTTTGCATTTTTTAATTCACTCATGGGACATGGGCATTGCTGACTGGCTAGCATTTATTGCCATTCCTAGATGCCCTTGAGAAGATGGTGGTGAGCTGCCTGACTGAACTGCTGATGTGCACGTACTGTAGTTTGAATGATTAACACAATCGAGTGGCTGGCTAGGCTATTTCAAAGGGCAGCTGAGAGTTAATCACATTACTGTGGGTCAAGAGTCACATGTATGTGACGATGACAGATTTCCTTCCCAAAAAGGACATTAGTGAGCCAGATGGGTTTTTAAAATTAATAATGGTTTTATGGCCATCAGTAGATTCTTAATTCCAGATGTTTTTATTAAATTAAATTAAATTAAATCCAGGACAGAATTCAAACCAGGGTCCTCAGAATATTAGCTGAGTTTCTGGGTTAATACTCTCGTGATAATAACACTAGTCCATCATCTCCTCATAGCTGCATTCAATTGTATGTCAGTATTACTTGCACATTGAACCTGATCTCTGATTTGGTATTATTTATGGTTTTTTGAATGCCATATGATACATTTGATGTATTAACACAAGGAGAGGTGGGAACACAAAATGATAGTTCTAATTTAAAACAAAAATACAGTTTTGTACAGTAATATAAAGCCAGTATGCTAATTCTGACTGTATATACATAGAGTTCCCAGCGAGACAAACTAATTTAGTCACTGCTTCCCCATAGGAAAGGAAATCAGGAAGAAATTAAGTCTGACATTTTTGACTCTTTACATGTTTTAGATCAGAATTTGAATAGGCCTATAGAGTGTTCTATTTGTCACCATGATTTGAAATAGTGAATCATCAAGAGGAGTTTTCCAATGTAAGCAATAAATTAAATAGTCAGAAAGGATTTGTACCTTTAACAGAAGAAATAGGAATGAGAAAAAGATATCTAGATCATCTGACATCACTCAGTTTGCTGATCCAGTTTCTGCATTTGGTTGTCGCTCTACTTACAAATGCCCAGGCACAGCATTTGTCAAGGAAGAAAATAAAGAGTCATGTTGCAAGTACAGGAATATCAGAGGGGAACTTTTTGGGTAGAGAAGCCCAACATTGGTATAAGAAGGGGAAAGCCAAGGTCTGATTTAAAGGAATTAAAGATCGGTGCTGGAAAATGAAGACATGAAATGTGAACATACCATTGGGAACTATATGGATATGGAAGATTAAAATCATGAATACAAGGAAAGAGAAAGAAACATGCTTGCATGAATCAGAGAATTCCTGAAGAAGGGCTTATGCCCGAAACGTCGATTCTCCTGTTCCTTGGATGCTGCCTGACCTGCTGCACTTTTCCAACAACACATTTTCAGCTCTGATCTCCAGCATCTGCAGCCCTCACTTTCTCTGCATGAATCAGTGGGTCAGAAGGGGAAAGTGTGGCTGTGATCTGGGAAAGTATTGAAATATCCAATTGATCTGTAGACTGCAGAAGCATGTAGGATTGGAGAATATCACTACACAAAGGAGAGAATCCGCTTGAACATGGGTAAAGGGAGTTGGAAAAGAGAGGGGATTTGGGAAATGTCTCGACAGAAAGGAGAGAGTGACCATTACCTTGCGAGAACATGATGGCCTGGTCAATTTTGTTAAAAACTTAAATCTAATGTATTGTGTTTCCCATTTACTAATTGAACATCAAGAAGTGTTCAAATGATTGAGAAGTTTAACATAAAAATGCTTACATTTCCTGTAAAGTTACGTTGATAGAGTGAACGCACATTAATTTGGTTCTCGTTTGTCCAGGCGATATTGTTTATAACTGGTTTAGAATTTCCCCCTTACTTCAAATTTAAACCTTTTCTTTGGTAGTAGATTCCCTAGAACTATCGCAAAAAAAAATTAACAATGAAGAAAAGTATAATTCCAAATTGGTAAAGATACGTATATGTATATGTGCAGAGGAGAATTCAAAATTTTGAAAAATGCCTGCATAGTGTCACAACAGTTCCAGGAAATTCAATGAAACTGTTTTTGAAACAAGGTCTGTTTTGCATCTGATTTCTTAATACATATGTAACAATCTCGGTAAAATCCAGTAACTTTTTTCAAAACAAATTCTGAATTTTCCGGTATTTACCAACTGAGTTAAGCTGTGAGATTGCATGATTTATAACAGGATTTTTTATTATATAAGAGAAAAGCCAAGAAGACATAAATACAATAAATTATAAGCTATAGATTGCACACTAAATGGCAAATACACCTAAGATAAACCTTTCAAATTGACTCAGCTGTCAACACAGTACATAAATCATCCAAATCAGTCACAAGAGCCCTTCAAAAACCTGTCTTCCTTTATGAGGACTATTAGATCCTCTCTTCTGGCAGTTAGTTTTTTCCCCAGTTGCCAGCAGCACACAAACAAAACTGGTGCTAAGAGTACAGTCTTCACCAAAAATGTGATATGTTTGCAGAAACTCCAAAACTGATTTGGATAGCGTAGATCCATCTGTGGTTTCTTCAAGAAATAGAAACTGCTGCAGGATTATGCATTCACTATGCTCAGTTTCTGAATCTAGCCTTTGTCATTTTCAGGTTGCTTGTACTGCCAATTTGGCTTGTCAACTTAAACCACTAAGCTTGGATGGCTGTAAATTCGTTTCTATGGCCTCAACCAGTTTTTGGCTGCCTGGATTTTGTAAGAAACTGGGAGGGTAGGTTTTTTTTCTTTTGTTTTCTCTTCCTGTTTCCTGACTGAATTTCACTTTTCAATTGGGCACTGCCTCAAAAAATTTTCTGAACTATTCTTCAGATTTCTCACTTTTTTTCAAAGTTGATGGTGAGCCTTTTTATTTCACTGTCCTCTTGTTCAAACAAAATTGTGTTTTGATTTCTGTGAATGTCAACCTCATTCTGTTCATTTTATTCATGTTATAGCCAAATACTGGAGAAATTTTATCTGCATTTTAGGGGGAAGACAGTTCAGACAGACCTTAACAGTATACAGGCTAGTAAATATTACTTTGTATTGAGCCAGAAAAATTGAATTTGTGCTGAATTTTATCACAAGGTTTATTAATAGAAGATATATTGAAGAACTAATAGTAACATGTGCCCAGATATTCTGATTATTATTGAAACAGATCTGACTAATAGTAATCTATTAAAGATGGTTCACTGACCAAACAGTGATTTCAATGACTAAACTTCTGACATTACCTGTCCTGATGCTTCCATCATATGAAGCTAGCCAGGAATTTGCTTAGGGCAGGATCAAAATTGGAGGCCCTGATATGCTATTTTTATATCACTAGCTGCTATTAAAAAAAATCATTTATAGGTCTCAGATACTGCTGAGATGGTAAGTGGATTAAGGAATAGGGTGGGTGTAGAATGTCAGGTCCATGCCTGAGGGATCAGGTGGGGAAGGGGTAAGGGGCAGACTGAGGGCAGCAGGTCCATAGGCAATTTTGTAATTGGTTGAGGGGGTAGGGGTAAGGTAAGAGATGAGGGAACAGGGTGTTGTTGAGTGAGGATAGGAGTAGCTTGTGCTGGGTGGTGGTGGTTCTATGGAGTATCAGGAAAGATGGTTAGTCAACTTATGCCCATAGAGCTAAGGGGATACCACGTTATGGGAATTTGGTGTTTACTAGTTTTGGGAAATGATGCTCAGAATGAAGAACATCACTGTTAGAAATTGTAAAGGGAATGGTGTCAATTCTACAGTTAGCCAGGTGTTAAAGTAGATTTTTATCCTTCTAACTATCCCCATATAATATCCAGGTGGTTTGGTTGAAATCATCTTCAGTCTCTGACTTGAACTCACAGTCAGGACTTTTTCTTGAAAGTTCTAGCTGCCAGGTAATTATTCATTGACAATTAAGAATTTCAGAGCAATTCCTGTGGAGTCTGCGCATCAGCACTCTGCATGGTTCCAAAATGACACTCTGGTGTATATTTCAGAAACAATGACCTTACAACCAGAAGATCTGGATCAAACACATTGGGGAAAACTACAGAATATCAGAGGCATAGAGTCTTACCAAAAATGATTGATTATCGCCTAAGAAAAAGATAAATCAATAACTAGTTAAGGAAGTGGGAGGTTACAAACATGAGCTAGAATATAGATGAACAAATATTTGAATAAGTCATTGTTTTTATGGACGCATTAGGATTGTGGTAATTGCAAGATTTAATGCAGTGAATAAGTCCAATAATATAAACTTGAATGTTGGTTAGAAGGTGCACATTGAAGCTCTTGAAAGCAGATTGAAATCAATTAGCTTGAAGGACAAAGATCTCTTCATGTGATTTATATGTGTTTCTGCCTAATCAAGAAAGAACTAATGCCACCTTCCCATCGCTGTCCTGTAAAAAATGCAGCTACTTAGAGTTGATCAAGATGGTACCATGAAATTGAGGAGCCTTTTTTGTTATTGTAAAGAGTTAGAATTTTTAATGTAGCATTGCTAAACTTGGTAATCAATTCCAAGGCTCACCACTTTTCAGTCTTCCAATCTGTTTTCAGAATTATAATGTTAATTTTGATTAGAATTGTAGATCGACAATTTCCACAGACTAGTAATTTATAATAGATCTGCGGTTAATGACAAAAAGTTACGTTAAATTGCTTGAGTAGGTGACCTTTTTTCTTCTTGCCACTTCAAAAACTCATATATTAGAGTTAAAAAATCACACAACACCAGGTTATAGTCCAACAGGTTTAATTGGAAGCACACTAACTTTCAGAGCGACGCTCCTTCATCAGGTGATAATGGAGGGCTCAATCCTAACACAGAATTTACAGCAAAAATTTACAGTGTAACTGAAATTATACATTGAAAAATTGATTGTTAAGCCTTTCATCTGTTAGAATACAATGATAGTTTCACTTCTTTCATGTGTAAATCACAAAACTTTTTTTTTAAAAGTTGCATTTTTAAAAGTTTTTTAAAAAAAACCTGTTGGACTATAACCTTGATTTTTAACTTTGTACACCCCAGTCCAACACCGGCATCTCCAAATCATATATTAGAGTAATTTGCATTGATTTTTCTTATTAAAATCTGAGGAGAATCCAATGATATAAAATTGGCCTTTGTGGAGACATTGAATGAAAAGCAGAACCTGCTTAAGTCATGGAGCTGCGCAAACGTTTGATTAATTTGAACACTCATTTGAGAAGCAAGTGGGAGGATTTGGAGTAACAGCAACTGAAGTTTCATAAAGCTATAACCAGACCTAAAAGGAGAACTCAGATTTATTTATTTGCTGTAAACTGTCACGATGCGTAGGTCAAACTCCTCTGATAATTAAAACCAAGCACCCAGAAAAGCTCAACTTGCCTCATTAAAATATGAGTGAGTGAAAGAGAACTCCTAATTTCCAATATGTAAAGAAAAATAACAATTTATTTTCCTAACTCTAATAGGGAACACTAAACAAAACTATTAACAAACCTAATACTCTTTCCCCTAATAACTATTCCTTAACTGAACACAATTCTATCAATGTTATTCTAATAATACAATTATGAAACATTCTATTAACTTAATCTCAAGACAACACAGTCTCATATGCTGTCATCTTTCTTTTTACTGCGAGTATTTTTACGGTACAAGATATCTTTGATAGTGCCTTCTGATTTCTTTTAAGAGCTTTTCATATTAGATGGGCAGTTAGCTCTCCAGCTGTGCAGCAGTTGCTCTGCTGTTTGGTGGCAGTTGCTCTGAACAATTTTCTAAATGTTCACCTCCATTCAAGGCCCCAAACAGTCCTTCCAGGTGATACAGAGGTTCACCTGCCTCTCGTCCAACCTAGTTTACTGTATCCAGTGCTCCCAATGTGGTCTTCTCCAAATGGGGAGACCAAATGTAAACTAAGGGCATGTTTTGCCAAGCATCTCAGCTAGGTCTGCAAGGGCTGACCTGACCTTCCAGTCACCGCACATTTTAATTCCCCTTCCTATTCCCTCTCCAACATGACCATCCTCGGCCTCCTCCATTGGCATAGTGAATCAGACCACAAATTGGAGGAACAACGCCTCATCTTCCACCTGGACAGCCTGCAGACCAGAGGACTCAACACTGAGTTCTCCAATTTCAAATAAACTCCTTTTTCATTCCCCGACTCCTTTCTAGCCCCCCACCCTCCCTTCCATTTACTGACCCTCCTTCCAGCCATCAACCAGATTCATTCTTCCACCAACCAACCAGGCCATACCCTATACCTGTGTTCACCTATCACTACCTCACCACTCCGTCCCTCTCCCAACCCAAAATCCTCCCCCAACCCCCTTTTATCTGCAGCTCCCCTCATCCCCACCCCCAGTCCTGAAGAAGGGTTTTACCTGAAACATTGACTTCTCCACCATCTGATGCTGCCTGGCTTGGTGTGGTCTTCTAGTGTCCTGCTTGTCAACTTTGGATTCCAGCATCTGCGGTTTTGTTGTCTCTAACCTGGTTTTATACCTCCCCAACATCATTCCCTCACATTGGTTTGATGTTGCCAACACAATAAATCCAAACTCAATTGGGTTTTAGTATCCTGGGAATAATTCAAATTAATTGGTTAAATTTGAATTGTTTTCAAAACAGCAACCAAAACTTAGGTATCCAGGTAACAGGCTTTTGCCTGAAATGTCAATCTTCCTGCTCCTCGGATCTGCCTGACCTGCTGTGCTTTTTCAGCACCACTCTAATCTAGACTCTGATTTGCCTATCCAGTTAACAGCCAATTGTTACATGTATCTATTTTTTTTTAGATTAGATTACTTACAGTGTGGAAACAGACCCTTCGGCCCAACAAGTCCACACCGACCCGCCGAAGCGCAACCCACCCATACCCCTACATTTACCACTTTAACCTAACACTACGGGCAATTTAGCATGGCCAATTCACCTGACCCGCACATTTTTGGATTGTGGGAGGAAACCGGAGCACCCGGAGGAAACCCACGCAGACACGGGGAGAACGTGCAAACTCCACACAGTCAGTCGCCTGAGCCGGGAATTGAACCCGGGTCTCTGGCGCTGTGAGGCAGCAGTGCTAACCACTGTGCCACCGTGCCGCCCACGAATTTTGGAACAGTCCATCTTTCAGCTGTTCTTTCCTAGTAGCTGAGGCTGTACTTTAAATTTACTTTAAACTTCAGAAAACACTTTCCATCTTAAAATAAGCATACATTCTTTAAACTCCGTAACAAAACTTCCCTAAAAGCTTTATTAGTTTTGTTTACTTCACTGAAAGTAACTCCATGGACGAACAATAGCTTCATTAAACTTTAAATTGATAATACTTAAGAAACCTTTGAATTGATTGCAGTTACCTAAAAGGCTGTGGGAACACAATCTCTGCCTGGAAAATATTGAACGTTTCCTTGCATAAGATGTGCACAACATTTAAAAACTGATGCCAGGCAGTTAATTCCGGTTTTGTTCCTTTTGGACTTCATAGTGGTTTAATACAACTGAGTATTGGATATTCATTCACTTTTAGTTCCTCAAATTTTGCACACTATTAGACCTGCATTCAGCGACCACTAGACCTAGCTTCGACAGAGACGCACAAGCAAGAGCAATTAATGTTATTTGGAATATGTAGAACACTATCCTGTTACATGCTCAAAGGCGCAGCTGTTATACAAACACCACTATCTAATACTGACAGTGCACTTATCATAGAATACCTGGAGACTGTGCTTAGTGACATACACAACTTCAGAATTGTGCCAGGACCTTCAGGAAGACCTTAAAATCATACAGCATCCACACATTATTGATTGCAGTCAATGTCCTCCCCTTTTTTTGCAAACGCACTTATCCACACTAGCACAAGGCGTATTTAAATATTGACATGTTCTATCCACAAATATATCATGTTCATCATAGGTGCATAGGATTGGATTTTGCAATCGACAACAAATAAATTGTGCTCACCACTATCATAGTCACTGCTTCCAGCATCCTATAGACATTTTATGGGCATTTGAGTGTCAACTTAGTACCATCAGGCATCAGAAAAAAGCAGCATCATGTGCAGGGATCTGGGACTTGTGTGAACAGGGCAAACAACTGCTTATTCCTTTAACTAATAAGATTGAAGGATGCATATTGAGACTTATAGGCCATGAGAGATAATTCCATAGCAGATTTTTGCTGCTATCTGTTCTATTTTGCCTTATGAATGATGTGAGATTCTGGTGCTGGCTGCCAAATAGGTTGGGAACATTAGCATCTGCACAGTCTATGTCACAAAGGAATGTTCTGTTGGCAGATCATGATGGCAATCCACAAGTATTGATGGTATGATACCAGAACTGTCATTTTTTGAGCTTAGTGCTCCAGCTAAGGCCCTTCCTTAACCTCACACAGTTGAACATGAGCTTAGTAGCAAGGAGAATTCTTGCCTGCTATTTAAAATGAGCATCAATTACCTTCATGGAAGTTGCTGTTTGATTTCCTTTGGCTATCACTATGATTATATAAATGCTTGGTCATTTCCAGATTTGTTTAAAATTGCTAGCATGTACAAGGTATACAAGATGTTCTCAGCTTTGCTGTGACTTCAAGAATTCTGAACAAGCCTTCTGCTCCTCGATTTGGGTTGCTCCTAAAAATATAGTATGTCATGATGAAGGAGAAGAGGACCTGAGGAAAATTGGGACTTTTGTTTCTGGGTTTTAGAAGGAAGATGCATGATTGCATTGTAACATGCAACTTTCTAAAGGGACTTGATCTGCTCAGTGGGTGTAATGAGAGGTTATTTTCCCTGGTTAGGTCATTCAGAACACTAGGACCCAGGCTTACCATAAAGGTTTGATTGTTTAAGATCGAGATGAGGATAAATTTTCTTAACTTAGAGGGTTATTAATCTTGGAATTGACACTTCCAAGATTGAACATGATACATGATTGAGTTCATTTAAATTTAAGAAAGTCAGATTTTCTCGGAAAATCAAGAAATATGAAGGATGAGTAGTAAAATTAAGTCAAGACAGAAGGTAAGCTAATAAAGTATTGTATGGCAGATCAATCTTGAGGACCTCTGTTTCTTATCTTCTAATCTACGTGTCAACCATGACTAGAAGCAAAGCACAGTACAGCAGTATTTGCCATGTACTGAACTATCATTAAACTTTCCAGTAGGACCGCTGAAGAGAAGTCTTGCCATCCACCCCACCATAACTTCAAGTTTTCCATAATAATTGCAGCCTAGTACATGATAGTACATGACTAGTACATGATACGAATAGTTCTTCGATAATGCGATGGTTGCATTCTTGTGCAAATGCGCATTATAGAAAAATTGCGCTTTAGTAATGCATTACAGTCAACGCACATTTTAAAAGTTTGTGCTTTAGAAACAGTGTCCCTAATTCATCAATCGCGTTACAGCGAATTCACGTTAACGAAACACACATTATAGCAGAACGACCTGAGTACAATATGTGTTTGTGAAGAAATGTTTCATATTTTACACATAGAGCATATGACAAATGACGATGTGAATGAAATTTCAAGAGCAAAAAGAATGCTAAAATGTAACACCCAGAAAAGAGAGCGTCTGTATTTTAGTCATATGTTTCAAGCTGAATAGCTACAGAGACCTCATATAGAGTAAAGTGGAGGACAGCAGAAAGAGGTGTAGATTTCAGTATATTGAATGACTGACCACAGATCAATTGAAGTTATGGAACAGTGGATATGTAATGATAGTGCAAGACAGAACACAGACAACCCTTGATAGCAGATCTCTTGGCAAGGGTAGCTACAAGCAGCAGTGGCTGTACATGCTAGACATTTATCTCTTGAAAAGAGTCTTCAGTGCAGACCCTGATTATTAGAAAAGTTAAAGCATGCCAGACACCAGTTCCACCAGTCTTAAAACTTTTCCTGTGCAACATTGTGGCAGAAGATTCCATGTCCTAATAATTGTTTCCCAACTATATGGTTCTCCCTCAATTTGTGTTCAGTTATTGAAGTACCATCCATTGCCATCTTAAGGTGGGCTGATGTTAATCTGGAACTGATGATAAATAAACACTTGTCGTAATGCTTCCATTGAAGCTTGTGTAATACATACCTAAACCAACTAAATAATTCCTTTGCAGAAGAAGCACGTGTTTTTCAATAATAATTTAAAAGGCAATTTGATGAATAGTTAAAGGGGAAAATTACAGGACATGGGACAAGGAAATGGGACTATGTGAATGGCTCTTTCAAAGTGCTCACATAGGCATGATGGGCTGAGTGGCTTCTTCTGCTCTGTATCTAGTTCTATGATCTTCATAATGTGTTATGCTTCAGGATGGATAACTGGCTCAGAGATATGGTTATAAACGAGTGTTGAGGAATATTGAGTTCAAAGTGTTGGAACGGGGGTAATCTGTATAACTCCCAAGTTGAACATAGTTTTAACTACTGCAGCATGGTGTGTGACAATTTTGCAAGGTTTTTGGGAAATACCTACTTATAAAAGAAGATAGGTAGTGTTGTATTCAATGCAGTGTAAGATATTATTTATTTAAATAGTATATAAAACAATAATATTGATTTATAGTCATGATTGCCCATCGTTTTTTTGGCTAACTTGGATCAAAATACTGAAAGCAGATATTTTACATAGATCAGAAATACAATCTCTGAGAAATGGAAATGTGAAGATAGATGCCCAACATTAACTTTATTTTATGAAGCAAATGTTGCATTTCCTTTCTTGTAAATTAGCTTTCCTTTATTTCTGCCTTGCAGGTTCACGTTTTAGTATAGTAGTTTTACTAAGAAAGAGTACATGCTTTTATAATGAAGTAAGCATCACCAACGAGAAATATTAGTGCACAATCTTCTATTTATTGCCCTCTGCAGAAATAAAGCAAAGATTTCAGCCACAAATAGTAAAATCAGTCCTCTTCTTGTGAGAGGTAAAGCCCTACTTGCTATTTGCACATCAGGGGAAATAAATCAATAATAGCATAGCAAAATCGTAGCAAGTTAGTTACATACATCCTCTAGCTCAGAATGTGATTGGCAGCTTGCTAAAACAAGGTCGCTTCCTTGTCATTTCAAGGATAGGAATCAATGCAGGAGGAAGAAAGATGCATTTTAAGTGATAGTGGAGTTGTGTCAGCAATGAGCTCTTGCAAATTAAGTATCACACAGTTTTGCTGTACAGTGAAGTTTGACTCACACTGCCTTAATAATGTATCTCAATTCTAATTTCAGAAGATGTCCCTGTTCTATCTTTTACTGAAGAGAATCGTTGTTGGTCATTGGGTCAGTTCAATGTTTAATGCCAGGTTTGGCTGCATAGCGTCCATTGAGAGTTAACCCAAGTTTATTTCAACATGAACCATCCTACAAAAAAAAGTGTGATGCTGGAAAAGCACAATATGTCAGGCACCATCTGAGCCTCATTCCTGATAAAGGGCTTTTGCCTGAAACGTTGATTCTCCTGCTGCTCAGATACTGCCTAACCTATTGTACTTTTCCAGCACCACACTTTCAACTCTGATCTCCAGCATGTGCAGTCCTCACTTTCTCTTATATGTTTGAATCAAGTTGTTTTTTAGTCTTTTAAACTCAAGCAAATTCAAGCCAGGCCTGTCCAACCTTTCTTTATAAGACCATTCACTCATGTCAGCTATTAGTCTGAAAGACCTTGACCTAAATAAATTGCTTTTCTTAAATAAATCGACCATTACTGTACACTGTATGCCAAATGTAGTCTCACCAATGTTCTGTATGGCTGAAGCATATCCTCGTTACTTTTGTATTCCATTCCGATTGCATTGTATAGCTTTCCTAATTACTTGTTGTACCTAAATAGTTTGTTTTGCAATTTACGCAATGGGATACCCAGATCCTTTTGTATCACAGATCTCTGTTGTGTCTTACCGTTTGCCAAATCTTTGTCCATTCACCTAACCCGGAAACATAGAACCAGAACAGCAAGAAAGAGGCCATTCATCCCATCATGTCTATACCAGCTAAATAAAGTAGTTGCATATTCTAATCCCACTTTCCAGTACCTGGTCCATAGCCTTGCAAGTCACAGTGCTTCAGGTGCAGATCCAGATACTTTTGAAATCTGTAGAGGATATTTACCTTAACACCATACCGGGCAGAAAATATCAGACGCCACCACACACTGGGTGAAAATATTTGTTTGTTCATATCCCCTCTAGTCCTTCTACCAATAACCTAAAATCTGTGCCCTCCTTAGACAGGATTTTAAATGAGTATTTTACCTCTATATTTATGAAGAAGAGACATGATGCAGACATTCCAATGAAAGATGAGTATGCAAAATTAGACGGAATAAACATTATGATAAGGGAACTACTTCTTGAAGGTGAACAAGTCACCAGGCTGGATTCACCTGCCTGAATGAATGCAACTTCAATAAGCTCAAGAAACTTAATACCATTCATAACAAAACATACGTGATTGTACCTAATCCACAACTATCAACAGTCACTCCTTTGACCATCACCGTAGAGTGGCAGCAGTGTGTACCAAGATACAATAAATCACCAAGCTTTCCTTGACAACATCTTCCAAACCTGTGACCTCTACCACCTAGAATGACAAGTGCAGCCAATATAAGGGAACACTTTTATCTGTAAGTTCTCCTTTAATCCACGCAGCATCCTGACTGGAACTATGTCACTTTCCTTTCATTGTTGCGGTCACAATCCTGGAGCTGCCTTTCCATCTGTTATGTCCCTACACCCCAGAGATTACAGCAGTTCGAGAAGGCAGATTACTGCCACCTTCCAGGACTAGTAGGAAATGGCGATAAATACTGGCCCAGACAGCAACATCACATTCCCATGACTGAAGAGAACAAAATTGCCACCATTGAATAACAATACAGAATTATCTCATCATCAAAATGTCAGCACAAACTTAAACAGTTAACAAGGTTTGAATTCTCAAAGTTCGAGGTTTGAAATAATAATTCCTAGAAATTGAACCAAACTGACAATAGACAATCATACATCACATATAACTACAACCGAAATTTTTGCTAGTTCCTAGATTTGCCATTCTCCTCTTCACTGTAGAGAATAAATTGATGGCAAACCTCAGCATTCTTCATGAAAATGGAAATATTCCCTGAAAATAAAACAGTTTTACACGACAAATGACCTTCAAGGATAGGATAATGTAGGTGCAATGGCAGACATTTAATAGGTCATTTCACTCCATACAGAATACATGTATTTCAAGAAGGAAGAAAAGTTCCAAGTGCAGAACCCAACAGCAATCAAAATCGTTAAAGACAACTAGAAATCTTTTTTTAAAAAAGCATGTCATTAACAAATATGGCTGGCAGTTCAAAAGGTGACAGTATATTAAAGCAAATCAAACTATGACAAAAATTGGTAAGGCTGAAAAAATTAAAGAGAGAAAGTTAGCTAGGAATACCAAAAGTAAGAATTTCTATAAATATTTTAAAAAGAAAAAAGCTAACAAGAGTATTGGTCCAATAGAAAGTGAGATGGGGAATTAATAAAAGAAACTGAGGTTATGGCAGATGAATTGAACAGATATTTCATATTAGCCTTACATGTAGAGGTATGTCATCTCTAGAAGCTCCTCCGCCTGAGGGGTATCATGGAGTGCTAATTTCATTGGGGGCTCTTCTGTGGTGACTCTCGCTGCTGATACAGTTCTCGTCAGTAGTGCCTTACAGCAGAGCTTTAAACACCCAAGGCCCAAACAGAATACCAGCATGAGTGCAATGAGAAGAACTATCCCCGTGTGCCAAATAGGGTCCCCAAGATTAACCTATCAAACAATTTAGCCAGCTGTCTGTAATTGTGACTCCCTGTCGAAAAGTATCTAGCTGATCTCTGATATTCTTGATGGCTTTTGTAATTTTATAGAAGGCATCAGTAACATTGGTGATACAGTTGTCACCAATACTTTTACAAACTCCCCCTTGCAGTGCTAATTGATAATCCACCACGTAACGTGTCTGCTGTGTGCAGAATCTGAGTTCAGTCAGCTCTGTATTAATTGCTTCCAGAGCTTTTGAGGTACTATTGCCTAAGATAATCAGGCCACATACAAGGTAATTTTGGTTTTTAGCAGTGACGATCCCTGCTGCGCCCCCACAAAGACAGAGATCCCAAGAATCCATATCCCAGTGATGACCCCAAAGTGGTGGGGACCTGCCAGTCAGCACAGAATTCCTCACTGTTAGAGCGGGTCACTGTCCTTCTCTGAACATGTCCCCCACTGGGGCATGGTACAATAAGAGGTGCGATTGTCCCTTCTGCAAACAGGTTTGGGAGGTCTGGGGTGTCTACTGCATAAGTCCCCTTAAATAGACAGACACATCCCTTCACTGCTCAGTAACATACATTGTCCTGTCCTTCTGTCTGTCTACCCATGTCGCCACTGATCCCTTGGGTGCCCACCCCAGCTGGTTAGTATCGAATGGTACATCCATGTGGCAGAGCTGACATGGGTGCTATTTCATTTACCACATATGAATTGTCTGCCCGTGGTCACATTCAAGCATGCCTACTCTCTGCAGGTGCAGGTAAACTGTCCCCTGGTGATTGTACAGTGCTGATAAGTGCGCTGTGTCGGACGCATGAGTCATTTTTGGGAACCAGGGCATAAACGCGACCCCATCCCTGCCCTGTGAAACAGAGTGGGTAATTACCCGGTTTTAAGTGGGCTTTCCCTTCCCTAGATGCACACACCTACCCTGGAGTCTCCATTTGTATTTTCCTATATAGCCCTTACACAGTGTTCCTGAGGTGTCAACGGTATACAGGTTGCGAGGAGTCCACACCGAGGTAACCACAAATAGGGATTCTACTGTTTGTGCCAATAGGTAGCAGACAGTTCAGTTATGGAGTCATAGAGTCATAAAGATGTACAGCATGGAAACAGACCCTTCGGTCCAACCCGTCCATGCCGACCAGATATCCCAACCCAATCTAGTCCCACCTGCCAGCACCTGGCCCATATCCTTCCAAACCCTTCCTATTCATATACCCATCCAAATGCCTTTTAAATGTTGCAATTGTACCAGCCTCCACCACTTCCTCTGGCATCTCATGTAAACCTACCTGACAATCGTGACACTTAAACACAGTGAAATACATACAGGTAATATACATTTTGCAGTTAAAATAAAGTTATCAGTCGAAGTCTTTGTTTTCGTCAGGAAGTGCAGTCGTGCTTCTGTGTGGTTTGTTCTGTTGTGTTTTCGGTACTCCCTCTGGGATGACCGTTATGTCCGCCATTCCTGTCTGCACCTGGGGAATAGTCAATGACATTAGTTTGGTCACAGGAGTCTTTAAACAATTTGAGTTGGGTTCAGTGCTTCCATGTGCCTTTTCCTTTAATATCTATGCAGGCACAGGTGTCCCCTTATTACCACGTTATATGGCCCATTCCATTTTGGCGCAAAGCCTAGTTTGTCAGCAGTGCTCACACCAGGACATGGCTTCCTGCTGCTGGGACCTCAGGGAAGATTTCAAATTCCCCTGCCTTGACCTTTTTGTCCTGTTTATCAATTACAGATTTCCGCATCCCTTTTAATTGGCTTAATTCTATCACATATTGCCAAATTTAGTCTTTTAGTGGACCCACATTGGTGCCACCTGTTATTATTGGCAATTGCGTTGCTCACCTGGTCATTAATTCATATGGTGTTAGTCCGGTTGCCTGATTCATGGTGGCTCTTAATTTCATTAGTATGGCTGGTAGCACTTCATGTTCTGCTTGAGGTTTGCATAGCCTTAGCTAAAGTATTTTTGAGCATTCTATTCATTCTGTCTATCAACCCTGAGCTTTGGGGGTGATAAGGAATGTGAATTTTTTGTCTAATGCTGAGTAATTGGCAGACAGTCTTCATGACCTTCCCTGTATAATGCATCCCTTGGTCGGAGTCAATCTGGAGGGGTACGCCCCACCTCAGGATTACCTCCTCCGCTAATATTCTGGCTACAGTGTATGCCACCTCCTATTCTGGCCCCCAGGTTACAGGTTCCAAGTCGGGCTTGCCTCTTTTAATTAATCTCTGGATCGGTCCAGCCAATTTTGCGAACTCTGGTATAAAGCTCCGACTGTAGTTGAATAACCCATGATCTTTCTGACTCCCCTGACAGTGGCAGGTTATGGCATCTGTTGGATTGCCTTGTTGCGGTCATTGAGCATTTCTTTGAGTCCCTGGAATATAAGGTGTCCCAGGTATAAGGTTTGTGCTTTGCCAATTTGTGGGGCTAACTTTTAACCGTGCGATTGCCAATTCCTGTAATACTAATCATAAAGCTTCCTGGTGTCCTGACTTGGATTTTTGAGGCAATTAGAATATCATCTATATATTGGAGTGCAGTATTACCCTCTGGTAAATCTATTCTCTTCAGAGTATTGCTCATCACCCTGTGAAAAATAGTGGAGCTGTTGTGGAACCCTTGTGGCAGGCAAATTCATGTGTACTGCCTGTCCCTTACTGTAAAAGCGAATTTATTCTGGGACTCAGGGTATTAATGGGACAGACGAGAACCCAGTGGCTATGTCTAAAACAGTAAAAATCTTGTGTTTGGGGGGCCAAGCCATTTAAAATAGCGGAGGGGTCTGCTGCAATGGGGTGCAATTTGAGGATGACCTTATTTAGTCCTGTATAATTAGTGGTGAGCCTGTAGCTCTCATCAGGCTTTACTACTGGCCACGTCATTGAATTAGTTGTACTTGCGGTTGCTTTCAGTATTCCTATTTTCACTAGTCCTTTCACTATCTCTAAAAATGCTTTTTCTGCTTTGGGTTTTATTGGATATTGACGGTGGGGCTTATGTTTCCGTCCAGGAACCCTTATTGGGTCTATGTTAACTCAACCTGTATCTAATTTTGTTTCTGCCCATTCTCCGGGGACGAAGGCGCAGATGGCTCTGAATCCCCCCTTTTCGAGGTTCCAGTCCCTACCGGTGGTTGTAGCCACTTTAATTGTTTCAAGGTGGCTTGTAAGTTTTCCAATCTCAATCTTTCGACCTGGGCCAAATCAATTTCAGGGTACCTAGTGTCACCCTGCTCCGTGCCATGTCCCACTCCATACTGATATACTAGACTCTCCCAACATTGAGGAGAAAGTGAGGACTGCAGATGCTGGAGATCAGAGCTGAAAATGTGTTGCTGGAAAAGCGCAGCAGGTCAGGCAGCATCCAAGGAACAGGAGAATCGACGTTTCGGGCATAAGCTCTTCTTCATTGAGGATGGGGTTATTTTGGAGTTTCCAACTTCTGTAGTTGTTTAATTATCCAGCACCATTCACAACTCTGTGGCAGGTCTGCAGAATTTTGACCTGATCCATTAGTTGTCAGATTGTTAACCCTGTTTATTGCTTGCTGCTTCCACAGTTTGACATGCAAGCAGTGATGTGTTGTAGCTTCACCAGGTTCATATCTCATTTTTAGGTCTGTCTATTGCAACTCCTGTCATGACGCTTGTGCTTTTCATTAAATCAGGGGTGTTGCCTTGTTTGATGCTCTTGATATGGGCGGTGAGGTTACAGATTGTGGTTGAATAGAATTCTGCTGTTTCTGATGGTCCATGGTGGCTCATGAATACCCAGTCTTGCGTTGCTACATTTGTTCTAAATCTATCTCACTTAGCATAGCAGTTGTGTTACACAACATTATGGATGACATCTTCCGTTTGAAGACAGGATTTAGTCTCCACAGTACAGTGTGGTGCTCATTTATACCGATATTGTTCTGAAGGACAAATGTGCAACAGATCAGATTAACAAGGATGAGGTGAATTAGGTTTCCCCTCCCGTTGGTTCAACATGGTGGAATCCTGATTCATCAGCTGATTGGGGCGATCGGTGGTAATCAGGAAGTTTAAGCACTTACATTTTACCTGACTTCCTGAGATTTCATATTCCAAGTTGATCTTTAGGACTCCCAGGGCAATGTCCTCTGAACTGTGTGTCGTGGTGCTACCACCCATGTTGGGTCTGGCCAACTAGTGGAACTGAACATACCCAGGGATGATGATCATAATGTCTGGCATGTTGTTTGACAGGTATGATACTGAAAGTATGACTGTGTCTGTGGAACACCTCTCCCAATTTTGGCAGAGCTTCCTGACGAGGACTTTATGTGGTTGACAGGGTTGTGTGTTTGCTATTGTTTCTGGTGTTTAGATTGATATGAAGTAATCCATCTGGTTTGATTCTTTGTTTGGAGTTTTATTGTTGTTTTATACAACTGAGTGGGTTGTTTGGCTATTTCAAAGGACAGCTAAGAGTCACTGACATTGCTGTGCATCTTGGGGTCCGATGTAGTCCAGACCAGTAAGGATGGCAGATTTCCTTACCTAAAGGGATTTGTGATCCAGATGAATTTTTACAATAATCGACATTAGACTAGCTTTAATCCAGATTGTACTGAATTCAAATCTGCCATGGTGGGATACAAACTGTGTCCTCAGGACATTACCTTGTTCTTCTGTATTGCAAATCCAGTGGTTTTGCCACTAGGTTATTACTGTCACATAAATACTTTTTATGTTTGAATTCTTCTTATGAAGCCTATGTAGAAAATTTTCATGACATTTCAGACAATACATTGAGAGTTGAAATTCTATACATTGAGAGTTGAAATGTAATAGTATTCCATGTAAAAAGATAGGTCATTAGATTAAATGGTATCGCATAAAAATATGTCTCCATTACACTAACTGTAGGATTCGACCTGGGAGATGGAGGAGAGCTGAAGGGATATCAGACAGCGGAGACACCATATATTAGTGACAGGGCTACTTAACTTTTCTCCAGTAATTTAAATAGCCTGTTTTCTCCTTTCAATTATTCTCTATTTGAAGAGGTGTGGTGTTAAGGACTTGTTCAGGACTCATTCGTAACGTTGCTTTCTAAACTAAAAGGAAAGAGACACTCACAAGCATAATATTTGCAACTTATGGTCAAGAATTCTGGTACTAACCATATGCAGGACATTTTGGAAGTAACTAGTTTCAAAATACCATTGAAATATTCTACTTTGATTTTAGATGTGTCCAGAAATATTTTAAGATCAGTTATATAACTTACACCATGTCATACCAACATGAAATGTCTTTACATTTTAGGACTTCATACTAACATTTAATTTTTCAGCTTTAGCCTTCGAAAAGCACTACTTGTAATGTATGCTTCACACACACAAGATCTCAAGAGATTAAAATTATCATGCTTTAGAATAACTAGGCCCACTTTATATTCAGCTGTTATTTGCACAATTCAAGTCTTCAATCAAAAAGGACCTGAGCCCCTAAACTAAATTTGTGCATTCAAGTGAACTTTGAGCCTCACTAAATGATTTCTCTTTGATTTTTGACAGCAGAGCAGAAAACGGAGATAGTAATACACAAGATGACCCTTTTACCTCAGGTCAAGTTACCAAACTCTTAAATGATAACAGGAGAGTAACATTCCTATTAAAAGAGTTGAATGCTGTGGCAGAATCTAATAAAAAGGTATGTTCTTAAAAGTTTAGATTGCTTAATTATACTTTGTGGCATTCATGCTTACATTTAATGCTGTACGTGTCTTGCTATTTCAAGACAATTGTCTTTGTTACGTATAAATAAGAAATTGATAAATCTATCTTTAAATGCTATATTTTGATTTTTGCCAATCTGTCAAAGGACAAATGCTACATTTTCAGTTTTCGTTTTTGTGAAATTATTCACAGGATGATAATCACTGCGATTTCATTGCAGCTAATGTCTGCCACTTATATAATAGTTAACAAAGATGCCTCCAGATCTTGATAAACAAAGAGGGTTTTTAATTTTGAACTTTTGAATTTTAAGTTATCTGTTCCAAACAATGCAAACATGCTTCTAAATATAGGTTTCTATATCGCAAGGACAATTTTCATGTAGCTCCACAGATTGGACTAGGATATACCATGAATTCAAATATTTGTTTCATTTTGGACCGATATGAGCACACCTTTGAAAAAAAGTCCTACTTAGTTTGCAGAAAATTCCTTGTTTCGTATCTTTTGATTGATCTGATGTAAAATTGTAAAATTAATAATTTGTACTGCATAACTGATGGTAAAATATTTTTATTTATAGATTTCTCATTTCAGTGGATAGCTAATGAATGTTATTTAATGCTGTGGGATATCTGCATGTTTATTGAGGGTAAAAGTTGTGCACGAATAGTTGTGTTTAATTATTGATATTGTTATAGCCTTCAGAAATACTCTAATTTTTGCATGCATCCCATGAAGGCTACTAGCTTCAAATATTGTTGATCTATAATCAAAAATAGTATGCGTGGCTTGACCTTAAATATATACAACATAATGTGTTTATACTTTTAGCTTCAGGATAAACTGTCAGAAAAAGAGCATGAATTGGAAATTTTAAAGCTTGACACTGAATTACAAGAAAAAGCAGCAGAAGCCAAAATAGCTGAAAAGGCTACAGGTACTTTTTTTTTGCATGCAGTTTCAGTGGTTTTGTGTTTCACTTATAAGAAACATTGCAATTTGATGCTACTGAACATGAACTGTATTTGCCAAAGGTGTGAGGATTTCAAGTTTGTAACGTATTTAAGTGACATATGAAATGAGTAATTCCTGGAGTTCAGTGCTAGCATGCTGGACAGCTTTACTTGAATGCATACTGATATTGACATTAAATGCATTGTTAACACCATGTCAGTTTAATCACAAAAGAAGCTGTTTGTTTTGTTGAAAGGCCTTGAGTCAACATGGGAGAATAATGATTACCAGTGCCTTTACCTTCCATCCAGCAGTTCAAACATTGCTTATTGTTTTAACTGGTTCAAAGCATCACAACATCAATTGTTTAGGTGTACACACAACTATCTACAACTCAACCCATTCTTTCAGAAGTCCCAGCCCATGTGCCAACAAATGACCAGTTAAAGCAAGCTTTTGTAGTTCAAATGTAATTGTTTTATAACCCCACTTGATATACCAAGGAAGGCAAGATCTTATTTCATCATACGTGTTTGCCTGGCATGTCATGATAATAGTTTAGCTTTTACTAAGTGTTGGTAAAAGATAAATTGATCAGTTGCTTTTTATTTTTGGAGTGTCTCTCTACTGCTGAATCCTGCATCAAAAGCATGTGCACTTCAATATGCACAAACAATGTTGTACTCACAAATGACATGACATGTACATTCTGTGTGGTGACACAGTATCTTGACATCTCTGTTTCCATTTCTTTGGATAGGTTGACCACCAATATCCACTACAAATCCATTGACACCAACGGTTACCTTGACTATACATCCTCACACCCTGCTTCCTGTAAAGTCTCTGAACCATTCTCCTCTGACTCCATCATATCTCTTCTGATGATGTCAACTTTGAGATGGGGGCATCCAAAGTGCCTTCAACATTTCTTCCTCACCAGGATTTCTCACCAATATGGTTGATATGGCCTTCAGCCGTGCCTGACCCATTTCTTGCACTTCGGGCCTCACCCCCTCTCTCTCCCACAACTGCAATGCCATCCCCTGACCTCATCTAACATCCCACCTGCATACACATCCAAAGAATCATTAGCCGCCATTTCCACCACTTCCAGTGGGAAGCCACCGCCAGACAGACATTCTCCTCTCCTTCTTGTCAGCCTTTTGCAGGGTCCATTCCCTCTGGGACATCTTAGCCCATTCCTCCTCCACTCCTCACACCCTCATGGCACATTCCATTGCAATCACAGAAGGAGTACCATCTGCCCTTTTACTTCCTTTCTTAGAGTCATAGAGATGTACAGCACAGAAACAGACCCTTCTGTCCAACTCGTCCATGCCGACCAGATAGCCCAGCCCAATCTAGTCCCACCTGCCAACACCCAGCCCACATCCTTCCAAACCCTTGCTGTTTATGTACCCATTCAGGTGCCTATTAAATGTTGCAATTGTACTAGCCTCCACCACTTCCTTTGGCAGCCCATTCCACACACGCGCCACGTTCTGCGTGAAAAAGTTTCCCCTTAGGTCTCTTTTATATCCTTCCCCTCTCACTCTAAACCTATGCCCTCTAGTTCTGGACTCCCGCACTCCAGGAAAAAGACCTTGTCTATTCACCCTATCTATGCCTCTCATGATTTCATAAACCTCTATAAGGTCACCCTTCAGCCTCCGGCACTCCTCGGAAAAACAGCCCTAGCCTATTCAACTTCTGCCGATAGCTCAAATCCTCCAACCCTGGCAAAATCCTTGTAAATCTTTTCTGAACCCTTTCAAGTTTCACAACATCTTTCCGATAGGAAGGAGACTAGAACTGCATGCTGTACAGGACATTGGTTAGGCAACTGTTGGCATATTGAATGCAGTTCTGGTCTCCTTCCTATCGGAAAGATGTTGTGAAACTTGAAAGGGCTCAGAAAGGATTTACAAGGATGTTGCCAGGGTTAGAGGATTTGAGCTATAGGGAGAGGCTGAACAGGCTGGGGCTGTTTTCCCTGGAGCGTCGGAGGCTGAGGGGTGACCTTATAGAGGTTTACAAAATATGAGGGGCAAGGATAGGGTAAATAAGCAAAGTCTTTTCCCTGGGGTTGGAGAGTCCAGAACAAGAGAGCATAGATTTAGGGTGAGAGGGGAAAGATATAAAAGAGATCTACGGGGCAACTGTTTCACACAGAGGGTGGTACATGTATGGAATGAGCTGCCAGAGGAAGTGGTGGAGTCTGGTACAATTGTAATATTTAAGAGGCATTTGGATGGGTATATGAATAAGAAAGGTTTGGAGGGATGTGGGCCAGGTGCTGGCAGATGGGACTACATTGGGTTGGGATACCTGGTCGGCTGGACCAAAGGGTCTGTTCCCATGCTGTACATCTCTATGACTCTATACCAAACACCTTCTTTATTATCCTATCACTATCCTATCTACCTGCCTCTCTACTTTCAAGGAGCAATGAACCTGCACTCCAACGTGTCTTTGTTCAGCAACATTCCCTAGGTGTATAAGTCCTGCTAAGATTTGCTTTCCCAAAATGCAGCACCTTGCAATTATCTAAATTAAACTTCATCTGCCACTCAGTCCATTGGCTCTTCTGATCAAGACCCAGTTGTATTCCTAAGTAACCTTCTTCGCTGTCCAATTTTGGTGTCATCTGCAAACTTACTAACTCAACCTCTTAAACTCACATCCAAATCATTTCCATAAATGATGAAAAGTAGTGGACCCAGCACCAATCCTTGTGGCACTCCACTGGTCACAGGCCTCCAATCTGAAAAACAACCCTTTACCACCATCCTCTGTCTTCCACTTTTGAGCCAGTTTTGTATCCAAATGGCTAGTTCTCCCTGTATTCCATGAGACCTAACCTTGTCACCCAGTCTCCCATGGGGAACCGTGTCGAATGCCTTACTGAAGTCCATACAGATCCCATCTCCTGCTCTGCCCTGATCAAACCTCTTTGTTACTTCTTCAAAAAACTCAATCGTGTTTGTGAGACATGATTTCCCACGCACAAAGTCATGTTGACTATCCCTAATCAGTCCTTGCCTTTCCAAATACATGTACATCTTGTCGCTATCCAAGGCCCCGGACACACCTTCTAGGTGAAGTAGTGATTTACCTGCACATCATTCAATCTAGGCGAAGTGAGGACTGCAGATGCTGGAGATCAGAGTCAAGATTAGAGTGGTGCTGGAAAGCACAGCAAGTCAGTTCAGCATCCAAGGAGTCTGAAAATCGACATTTCGGGCAAAAGCCCTTCATCAAGCACCACTCTAATCTTGACTCATCGTTCAATCTAGTCTACTGTATTTGCTGCTCACAATGTAGTCTCTTCTACAATGGGGAGACAAAACACAGACTAGGTGACTGCTTTGCAGAACACCTACGTCCTGTCCGTAAAAATGACACTGAGCTTCTGGTTTACTGCCACTTCAGTACAACTTTAAGTTGCCTGATCAACATCTCTGTTTTGAACTTGCTACAGTGCTGCAGCAAAGCTCAGCACAAACTGGGAGAACAACACCTCCTTTTCCACTTGGAGACTTTGCAACCTTCTGGGCTCAATATTAAGTTCAATAATTTTTGGACTTCAGCAGCATCTCCCATACTAACCCCAGCACACCTGGCCTTGACATCACATGGGCTGCTATCACAAACAACCCATTGTCAGCTGCTAACCATCCCCATGAATGGATATTATTTCTCCCAGGCTGACCTTTACACATTCCTTTGTTTGCTCAACTGTTTTTTTCTCTCTCTTTCTCTGGGCTTCATTTACTGTTGCCTCTCCTCCCAAACCTGTAACAAACACAGAGTAAACTTTTTATTAACTGGTATCTGTGAGACCAGAAGTGTCGGTTGGTCAAATATTCCAATTGATCAAGTGGTCCACATAGACACACACTAAGTAATAGGAACATAACGCAGTGGTCATACCCATCACTGTTATACTTTATTTACAGCATAAATTACTTAAATACTAACGCAACTTTGCTTTAAATAAAACTTAATAACAGCCTTCTTACTGCACCATCGATTGGCTATGTGGAGATCATGATAATACAGTGAACTTCTGGTATTTCAGATTAATAATTTTTGCTCGTTTATCAAGATGGCCAGTTCATAAGTTGCTAGTTAAAACAAAGTTTGCCGTACCAACATTTTCCTAGCTACAAACAGTCCTGAAGAAGGGTCACTGGAACCAAACATTAACTCTGCTTTCTCTCCACAGATGCTGCCAGACCTGCTGAGTTTTTCAAGCAATTTCTGATTTTGTTTCTGACTTCTAGCATCTGCAGTTCTTTAGTTTTTATCTTATTTTGATGCTACATAAATTCTAGATTAATAAAAGTATAACTGATTACATGGACATTAGTCCTGTTAAAATTCACTTCAACAAGATGATTTGATTAGCTTCTGAAACCTAAACCTCTGGAAAATTAGTTTCCTTGCAAAATTCTATTAATTCTGCAATGGTTCCTGCAGATCGGAAGGTTGCAAACCTATAATCCAAGAGTTCAAAAGACGAAGATATGAAACAAGGAAGTGAAGGCCTGTTAGGCTGATAACTATAGTTGTGTTAGCTGGATGGGTAGTTTACAAAGCAGAGAGTCACCTGCAAGTGTGGGTTCCCTTCCCACGCTGGCTGAGATAATTATGAAGGTCTCTACTTCTTAAACTATCTGCTTGCCTGAGGTTTGGTGACCCTCAAAGTAAACCACCACCAGTTGTCTGTCTTTAATAAAAGAGTAGCCCTATAGTCTGGCAAGCAACGGCAACTTTACCTTTATTATTGAATTAGACGAAGAAAGTATATGACTGTGACAGATGTGAATGCTTCACTGGTCCCTAAGTTATTTAAAATAATGGACAAATGAGGGTCATGGTTTGAAATAGTTGGGTGTTTGGCCCAAATGCCTTGCAATCTTTGATGATAACAGTCTTTCTCCTTTCCATGGAGTGATGTAAGGAAACTCATGGCCTTCTCCTAAGAAGGTGGTGGCTTGCTTTCCTCAATCATGCTGCTTTCTCTATAACTACCTCTGTTGATGTACCTTATTTTGGGGCTGGCTGTATATGCTGTTTCAATCAACTGTCTAAACTACCTCAGCCAATGACCACGAGCAAGTACTCAAGATGTCAGGATGACCCTTGCAGTAGATCAACATGTGGAGTGATTGAGGAGAAGATAGAGATAATGTCAGTTATGTCTAATAAGAAGAATAGGTAGGGCTAGGTTAATTTACGTAGCTAAACTATTTGTCTGAAATGTGTTTATTTCAATGGAGAGTGTGTTGACAGGTAAGGTAGATGAGCAGAGAGCCTAGATTAGTATAGAGAACTACAATGCTGTAGCATTGCAGAAATTTGGTTGAGAGAAGGGTAGGATTGGCCCTTCAATATGCCAGGGTTTAGATGTTTCAGGCAAGATAGAGAAGGATGTAAAAAGAGTATGTAGGAGCTGCATTCGTGATCAAGGAGATTTTCGTAGCTCCACAAAGAAAGGACACCTTGGAGGCTCATCCAATGAGGCCAGATGAGTAAAAGGAAAAGAAAGATGCAATTACTATGATGGGGTTATACATAGGCCTCCCAATAGCCAGTGGGAGATGGAGGAACGGATATGTAAGCAGGTCATGGAAAGATGTAAAATCAGCAGGGTTGTTGCAGTGGATGATTTTTAACTTCCTCAATATTGACTGGGGCTTCCTCAAGTGCAAGCAGCTTAGATGAGGCACAATTTGTGAGGTACATCCAGGAGGGTTTCTTGAAACAATATAGACTTATTCCAACTAGGGAAGGAGCTATACTATACCTTTCATTAAGGAATGAGCCTGGAATGATAGCTTCGCTGGGGGAGCAGTTTGGGAATAGTGATCATAATTTTGTAAGCTTTAGGATAGTTATGGAAAAGAATAAGAGTAGTCCTTGAATGAAAGCCGTAAATTTGGGGAAAGCTAATTATAACAGTATTAGGCAAGAACTGGAAAATTAAATTGGGGTGGCTGTTTGAGAGTAAATCCACATCTGGCATATGGGAGTCTCTTAAAGGCCACTTGATCCCCTTTCAGGATCAGCATGTTCTTGTGAGGATGAAAGATAAGGATGGTAAGATTCGGGATCCTGGATGATGAGATGTTAAAAGTTTAGTTAAAAAAAAGTTACGGAAACTGAAACCAATCAAGGCCCTTGAATACTTTACAGGAAGCAGGAAGGAAATTAAACAAGGAATTCAGAGGGCCAAAAGAGGCCGTGAATGTTCATGCAATTAGGATTTGCCAAGTAGGATTAAGAAAAATCCCAAGTTATTTAATGCAAATATTAGAAGCAAGAGGGTAGTTAGGGAAAAGAGTAGGTCCACTCAAGGACAGAGGAGGGAATTTATGCATGGAGCCGGAGCAAGTGGATGAGGTCCTTAATGAGTACTTCACATCAGTATTCATCAAAGAGAAGAATATGGATGATGGTAAGGTGAGAGAGGGATATGTTGATATTCTAGGGCATGTTGATATTAAGGAAGAGGAGATGTTGGGTGGCTTGAAAAGTATTAAGGTAGGTAGGTCCCCCGTAGCTGATTGCATCTGCCCCAGCAAGGCCAGGGAGGAAATTACTGCGGCCATCACAGAGATCTTTGTATCTTCTATAGCCACAGACCAGGTCCCAGAATATTGGAGAATAGCCAATGTTGATCCTTTGTTTAAGAAGGGCAACAGGGATGATCCAGGAAAATATAGGCTTGTAGCCTTGTATCATTGGTAGAAAAATTATTGGAGAAGATTTTTAGGGACAGGTTTTATTTGAATTTGGAAAGGAATGGAATTAATTGGGATAGTCAGCATAGCTTTGGGAAAGGTCTTGTCTCAAATGTGATTCCATTGTTTAAGGAAGTGGCGAAGGTGATTGATGAGGCTCGGGCTTTTGCCTACATGGATTTTACTAGACCCTTATGGTAGACTGGTCCAGAAGATTAAGTCATATGGGATCCATGGTGAGTTAGTCAGCTGGATACAAAACTGGTCATAGAAGACAGAGAATAGTTGTGGAGGGGTGTTTTCCTGACAAGTAGTTTATGAACAGTGTGTTCTGCAAGGATCAGTGTGAACGACGTCTATCATTTGTAATATGTATAAGTGATTTGGATGAAAATATAGGTATCCTGATTAGTAAGTTTGCGTACGTAATGGACATTGGTGGAGTTGTGGATATTGTGGAAGGTTGTCAAAAGATACAACATGATATAGATCAGTTGCAAAGTTGGGCAGAGAAATGGCAGAAGGAGTTTAATCTGGACAAGTGTAAGGTAATGCATTTTGAACGCTCAGATGCAAGAGGAAGCAGTAAATGGCAGGACCATTAGGAGCTTTGATATTCAGAAGGATCTTGGGTCCATAGTTCCCTGAAAGTGGCAATATAAGTGGATAAGGTAGTAAAGAAGGCATACAGCTTTCATTGGGCGAAAGTGAGGACTGCAGATGCTGAAGAAGAGCTGATGAAGGGCTCCTGCCCGAAATGTCGATTTTCCTATTCCTTGGATGCTACCTGACCTGCTGTACTTTTCCAGCACCACTCTAATCTTGATACAGCTTTCATTGGTCAGGGCATTGAGAATGAACGTTTGCAGATATAAAAAACATTTGTGATAGTCACATTTAGAATATTGTGTGCAGTTCTGATCACCACACTTTAGAAATGCTGTGAAGGCTTTAGAGAGGGTGGAAAAGAGGTTTACAAGGATATTGCTTGGGATGCATTAGCCAAAAGGAGCAGTTGGACAAACTTGAATTATTTGCATTAAACTATCGGAGGCCAAGGGGTAACCTGATAAAAGTATATAAAATTATGAGAGGCACAGATAGGGTTTCCCAGGTTGGAAATGTCAAATATTAGGGATTTAAGGTGAGAGAGGAGAAGTTGAAAGAAAATATTACGCAGAGTATGGTAGGTGCCTGGAAGGTGTTGCTAAGTGGTAGAAGTAGATGCAATGGCAACTTTTAAGAGACATTTAGACAAAAATGTGAACAGGCAGAGAATAGAGGGGTACGGACCATGTGCAGGCAGATAAAATTAGTTTTGAATGGCATTATGATTGGCATGGATATGGGCTGAAGGATCTGTTCCTGTGCTGGACTGATCTTTGTTTCTTGCAAAGTATATTGTGTCTGACTAATTTATTTGAGTTTTTTTGAGAAAGTTTCAATCAGAATATAGTGAACCAGGAGGAGAGTTGTACTTGGATTTCCAGCAGGTGTTTGGCACAGTACCTCAAAACATTAAGTCATTAAATAAGAGCCCACAATGTTGGAGATAATATATTGGCATGGATAGAGAATTGGTTAATGGATAGGAAACAGCAAATGGTGATAAGGGATTCTTTGCAGTATGTAGGTCTGTAACCAGTGGGGTTCCACAGTTATCAATTCTGGAACCTCAGCTGTTTACAGTATATATTAATGATTTGGAGGAAGGAAACAAATGTACTGTAGCCAGGTTGGCAAACAGCACAAAAATAGATGGAAAGGCAAGTTGCGAAGAGGATACAAATAGGTTGCAGAGAAATATTGATAGATGCAGTAAGTAGGCAAAAGCATATAATGTGGACAAATGTAAAGTTGTAAATTTCGAGGGGAGAATAAAAGAACAGTATTATTTAAATGGAGAAAAGTTGCAGAAAGCTGCAGCACAAAGGAACTTGTGGGTACTTGTGCATGAAACACAGAAAGCTAGCACACAGGTGCATTAGATAATCAGGAATGTGATTTCAAGAGGGTTGAAGCATAATAGGAGGGAAGTCTTACTTTAACTGTACAAGATGCTGGTGAAAACACACCTGGAGTACTGTGAGCAGTTTCAGTCCCCTTATTTAAGGAAAAATATAATTTAAAAGGAGGCAATTCAGAGATGGTTCATTAGGATGATTTTACAAGTAAAGGCTAAAGAGATTGCGACTCTACTCACTGGAGTTTAGATGAAAGGTGATCTCATTGAAACATATAGGAGAAAGGGTTAACAGGGTATATGTTGAGAGAATGTTTCCCCTCATGGAAGAGTCTATAAGTAAAGGGCATAGTCCCAAAATTAATGCGCAACAGTTTAAGACTGAGATGGAAGGAATTTCTTCTCTGAGGGAGTTGTGAGTCTTCGAAGTTCCTTGAAACAGAGAGCTGTGGGGGTAGAGTCCTTGTGTACATTTAAGACTGAGATAGATTCTTGATCAGTTGGGGAAGCAATCAAGGGTTATGGCGAAAATGCAGTAAAGTGGATATGAACAATGTTGGGATCAGATGTACAGAGTTAAAAATCACACAACACCAGGTTACAGTCCAATACATCATAGGACACAGAATCTTATATCCTACAACCACCTGATGAAGGAGCAGTGCTCCAAAAGCTAGTGCTTCCAAATAAACCTGTTGGACTATAACCTGGTGTTGTGTGATTTTTAACTTTGTACACTCCAGTCCAACACCGGCATCTCCAAATCGGGATCCAATGTGATTCTATTAACTGGCGGAGCAGACTCGAGGTACCGAATGTTCCTATTTCTCATCATCTTATGAAACCTAGGAATAATCATAATTTGATCATTTCTGCTTTGCTTCTGGATGTAAGTTTTAAAAGCATGATTGCACAGTGCTCCACATAGCCACAACTGCAAACAATTATTATAGAACCTGCTTGCCATTTGAAACACTCTATAAATGTTTAATGTTTCATTTTGGATTTTTCCCCCATTGTTGCAATCACTTTGAATTCTCAAAAAAAAAATTTAATCCTCTGCTACAAAAGGAATATTGGAAATAAATGAGATAGAAATTAAACTTAAGTAGCCATGCTATGAGTTAAGTATAAAGTACTGGGATGTGTAATCGGACAGAAATGATATCAACTTGGTAGTTTGTTATGGAGAAAGTTGTAAAGGATGGGGAAGCGGATTATCAAGGTAAAACTAGATTTCAAATTTAAATCTGAAGAGCTGAAGTTGTCAGCGAGCATTCATGATATATTTTCATCTTGCAACTGATTACATATAATCTATGGCACTAATGCAATTCTTGAGCAACATAAAAGAGATGGTACTGACCTCTCCATTTTTAATAGTGAAATACCAGTGTTATTGTGTGATGTTTCCTATAAAAATGCGTTTATTAGTCCTTGGACCACTGAGATGGCAACCCTGCAGGGTGTGGTTCCTCAACCAGTAGAAAGTGAGACCTGCTAAGAGACACTTTTTCTGGTTTCCTCATTTGGGATGAGCAGGGGATGTCCTGCAGTGGACTGCCCAAAAGTATATCTGTTCGAACATACTTGCTCAATGACCTTCATGCATCTGTTGCTTGTTCATAAATTCTTGACAAAAGACTTACTACAGCTGTGAATCTGTCACCAATTCTACTTCAACGCAGGATTGGCAACAGGATCCTAGTGGATACCTGCACGTGACTTGGTTCACCATGATTTTGACAGGTTGACAGTCACACTTCGTTGTTGATATAAATAGTGATGGCTGGAGCTACCTTGCTGCAGTCTTCATCCACCTTTGAAGCCAGCGACGACACGTCCAATCCACACTCTGAACTTGTTGTCATGGGTGACCTTGTTGGGAGCAAGAAACTTCTGACAGCATAGTTCAAGAGAAAACTGAGGCAGGCAAGCTCCTCTAGCATATCAAGATGGTGATCTCCAGAAAGTATACTAAAATAAGATTACGACAATAGAGACGTACAATCTAATGCAAAGAGACTTACATTTATCAAGTAATTGCATTGAATCAAGGTAGATGAGGTGTCCAAAATACACACGGCATTCACAAGCAATGAAACTGAAACCTGTTTCAGAGAAAGGTTTTGATCTGTAATGGGGCACTGATCGCTGAAAATGAGCTGAGGCACAAAGCATGAACACTGATAGCTATGTGAACTGCTTTATAAACTGAGTGGAATGTTTAGACTTCAGTAAGACTCAATTGGATGCAAAGGCATCAAGAAAAGCAGCACAGTTCAACTATATGCAAGAGCAGTAACCTATAGGGATAGGCAAAATGATAGATACCAAAACAAACAGCGTAGAATTTGTGCTCAGCTAAACAGTGAAATAAGTCATAAAGCTTAAATGAAGCTCTGAATTAAATATAGATGTGGTGAAGTAGGGCTCCTGAGCCGGGGCTCATCTGCTCTGACCACCTTTCCTTTCCTTTTATTTTCTCTTTTTTTTAATAGATATTTTTATTAGAAATTTAACATTTTTCCAAGTTTACAAAAATAAATAAAACTCTCAAGTACAAACATTGATATACAATTAAATCTTAAATATATAATCACCAAAATTTAACAAAAGAAAAATACCGAGAAAAAAAAGCAAAATTCAACTAACTACTAATCTAACCTACAACTAACCAGAGTGTATATTTAAGTCTCTTACATTATTCAAATAAGAGAAAGAGAAAAAAAAACAACAGATAACACAGAAATTGGGTAGTGAGATACATGCTCGGAATGTGATAACATCAAATGTAACAAAACCCGTGTTCGTGCGGGATTCCTCTCCTAAGGGGCCCCGGACCAGCCAGGTTCGTAATCTCAATTAAATAAAAGCCCTAGTCAGGATAGCCGAAATATCTGTATTCATATAATTCAAGAAGGGCTGCCATATTTTATAAAATAATTCGGTCTTTCGGTGCACCATATTTGTAAGGATGTCAAGGGGAATATATTCCATAATTAATCTGTGCCAATTTGAAAGTCCGGGGGGCCCTCAGCCACCCAGTTTACCAAAATATTTTTCCTTGCACAGAAAGAGAGAATAGAAAATAGTCTCTTCCCGTGCATATCCAGGGAAGGAAAGTTCGAAAAGCCCAAAAGGAGAGATACAGGTTCCACTTTAGTTTCCGTTCCTAAAATTTCTGTCAGGGTACTTGCTACTTTAGTCCAGTATCTACGGATCTTATGACAGGTCCATAGGCAATGTACAAGAGTGCCCACCTCTATTTTACATTTGAGACACATTGGAGATGCTCCTGCCTTAAATTTTGCCTATCGATCCGGTACTATATGGGCCCTATGAAGTATCTTCAGCTGGATAGCTTGGGTTCTGTTACAAATGGTGATTCTTCTGGCGTTTTCCCAAATGTCATTCCACGTTTCTATAGAGATTTCTAGTCGCAATTCCTGATCCCATGTTTTAAGCAGATTGTCCATATCTCCCGATACTTCATCATGTAGTAAATGATAAATAGTACTGATGGAGGATACCCCCATTGGTCGTAGTACTTTACATTCTCTATCTGATTTATAAAGACTGTCAAATAACTTAGTCTTCTTCTATATATAGTCTCGAATTTGGAAGTATCGATAGAGGTCTCCATTAGGTAATCCGAATTTTTGACGTAGCTGTTCAAAAGACATCAGGACACCATCTTTAAATAGGTCCCCTTGACATGAGATACCCCTGGATCTCCAGAGTTTAAAAGTGGCATTTGTAAACCCCGGTTGGAATCCCCATGCTCCCACTATCAGCGCATAGGGGGATGTTTTATGTGAGTTGCCCTCATTTTGCCGCATTATATTCCAAGCTTTAATTGTGTTTAGTATTATAGGGTTTTTACAGTGATCCGTAATGATTTTCCTCTTGTCTGAAAATAAAAGGTTAATAAGTGGGCATTTTACTTGAGAAGCCTCGATATCCAGCCAGATTGATTGTGGATCAGACAAGACCCAATCAGCTATGTAACTTAAGAGGGAACTCAACTGATATTTCTTAAAATCTGGGAAGTCCAATCCTCCCCTTGCCTGTGGCAGCTCTAGCTTCTTCAGCTTAATGAGGGGCCGAGTATGATTCCAGATAAAGGAACCCAACCAGCCATATAATTTACGTAGTGCCAGCCTCGGCGCATCACCAGAAGCATTCTCATAGGGTATAGGAGACGGGGCAGGACATTCATTTTAATTAGTGCTGTTCTACCCAGCCAGGAAATTGGAAGGTCTCCCCATCGCTGGAGGTCCTGCCTTATCCTTTCCAGTAAATGCACAAAGTTAGCCTTGTATAACTGACCAAATACTGGGGTAGTAAAAATACCTAAATATAAGAAACCCTCCAGGGACCAACGAAAGGGAAAATGGGATCCGTCCATTAAGTGGGGTATCATAGCAAGGCCACCCATTGGCATAGCCTCCGATTTTGAGAAATTAATTTTATAACCTGAGAATGCGCTAAATGTATTAATAACTTGGATTAAGCGAGGTATGGATATCAAAGGATTACTGAGGAATAGAAGAACATCATCTGCATAAAGGGTAATTTTATGTTTACCTGTACCAATCCTTGGGGCCGTTATATTAGGATCAGCCCGTATAGCTTCTGTTAGTGGTTCAATTATTAGCGTAAATAACAATGGCAAGAGAGGACATCCCTGACGGCAGTCCCTATCCACACTGAAACTATCCAAACCTAATCCATTGGTAACCACAACTGCTTTGGGATCACTACACAATGTTGAGACCCATTTGGTAAACACCTTTCCAACGCCAATGTGTAAAACAAATATGACCATTCAACCCTATCGAATGCCTTTTCCGCGTCTAATGAAACTACTACTCCTGGTATCTTTCCCTGATGGCAGGTTTGAATCATATTCAAAACCCTTCTAATATTATTGGATGATCTACAGCCCTTAATAAACCCCGTCTGATCCTCCTTTATGATATGTGGCAGTACCCTTTCTAGTCTCAATGCTAACATTTTAGAAAGGATTTTAAAATCTACATTTAGCAAGGATATTGGTCTGTATGATGTACAATCTTCTGGACCCTTTCCTTTTTTAAGGATAAGAGAGATATTTGCCTCTTTCAGCGAAGGCGGGAGACAGCCCTGACCATATGCATAGTTATACATGTCCATAAGTGGACCAGCCAATATTCCTGTAAATTCTTTATAGAATTCAGCTTGAAAACCATCTGGGCCAGGTGCCTTACCGCTCTGAAGTTGCCCGATTGTGTCAAGTATTTCTTGGACTGTTAGGGGAGCATTTAAGACCGATACCTCTTCTGGAGTTAGGTCCGGAAAGGTCAAATTTTTAAAAAATGATTGCATCCTCCTAGTCCTGTCTTCACAATCCTGCGATTTATATAAATCAGAATAAAATTTTCTAATGATTGCATTAATCTTTTTATGATCATGATTCAAAATACCCGTACTTTCCTTGATAGACTTGATAGTTTGAGGGGCCTTTTTTTTTTGCAAGAAATGCTAAGTATCCACCCGGTTTGTCGCCAAATTCATATAACCTTTGTTTTGCAAATAATATTTCCCTCTTAGTCGTTTGGGTAAGTGTGGTGTTTAGAGCTGTCTTAAGGGCCGTAATCTTTTGCAATTTGATAATAGAAGGTCTATCACCGTATGCTGTTTCAGCTGCTTTTAAGCGAGCTTCGAGCAGACGCTGTTGTTCTCCCTTTAAATCTTTCTGGGTCGCTGAGTAGGAGATGATCAAACCTCGCACGTAAGCTTTGATGGTCTCCCACATCATTGATGGGTGCTAGCCGTACCTAAATTAATTTCTAAAAAAGTTTTAAATTCTTGAGAGAAGTACTTTATAAGTTTACTATCTTTCATTAGGAAGGGGTCCATACGCCAATACCGAGGGGATGTCCCGTTGTTCCTCGCCTTGGTTTCCATATATACAGCAGCGTGGTCGGAAATTGCTATACTACCTATTTTACAGGATGATATGGAATTTAAAAAAAATCGAGGGGACAAAAAACATATCAATTCTGGTATGACATTTATGTGGATTGGAGTAAAAAGAAAAATCTCTGCCCTGTGGATGAAGACATCTCCATACATCTACTCATCCTAATTCTTTGTTCAGATCCACCAATTGTCTAGATCTGGGAGATACTCCTGCAGTACTCTTGGGAATCCTATCTATTTCTGGATCCATAATACAATCAAAGTCTCCCCCTATAATTGTATGACGGGCATCAAAAGCCATCAATTTTGAGAAGGCCTCCGTTATAAATTTAAAGGGGTGTGCCGGGGGCCAGTACAAATTTAAAATCCCATATTCCTCTCCATTTATAAGGGCTTTAATCAAAATATATCGTCCAGATTCGTCTTTTATCTGATTGAGGATTTTGAAAGGGAAATTCTTCCGAACAAGAATAACAGCTCCCCTGCTTTTTGAGCTAAAAGAAGAAAAAAAGGCCTGATCAAATCCACCCTGTCGTAATTTCAAATGTTGTTTATCCAACAGGTGTGTCTCCTGTAGGAGAGCTATATCAACTCTTTCTTTCTTAAGATTTGATAATATTTTCTTCCTTTTGACTGGGGAATTACTCCGCTTGACATTCCAGGTGCACCACTTAACCAACTGATCAACCATAATCATCCTGGCAAATCCGAGACCCCTCGGGCGTGGAAACCCTATCCAGAATATCCCGAACATAGAGCATACAAAATTCACGGAAATAAAGGCTCTCTAGTACATTCACAACAAATAATAAAAAACTATTTCTAAATAATTAAAAAATATAAAACGTATTTAAATAGAGAATTTCCCCCTTGTTCCCAGGGGTGTCACTTCCTTTCCAAAGGTCCATCGTATCCTCTCCCAACCAATGCCCCACCCTTGACCCAGGCGCTCCTAAATAGGATGAGGAGAATTCAGATATAATACAAAGCTAGAGTTAACAGTGAGCACCCTACCCCCACCCACACCAACACCTGGATATATTTGGTAATGTTAATACCATATATAAACATATATAACTATAAAATTACAACCTCAACAAATAATAATTAAATATAATAATATAAAATAACAAGGGAAAACAACCCCGCTGCTAGAGACAGAGATAAAATAGAATAAGGTAACCACCTCTCCAACCAACATTAACTAAACCCCCGGCTTATATACATACACATACATACATACATATATATATATACACACACATACATACATAGAATAATAAAATAAACCCCAAGGGGGGGGGAGAAAATCGTTAAATAGAGAACAAATAAATAAATCCCTCTCCTCACCCCCCAAGATAATATTAAACAGTAAGGTAAGAAAAAAGAAAAAGGAGAGGGGATATAAACCGGAGTGGAGGAAAGGCAAACCAACATCCATTATCTCTTACAATTTATCTCAGAGAGTCCAAAAATTCCTTAGCCTTTTCCGGCGATCCGAAGTTATACACGGATCCTTCATAGTTAAAGCGTAGCGTGGCTGGGTAGCGTAAGGAGTACTGAATATTTAAGTCCCTTAAACACTTCTTCGCCTCATCGAATGCCTTCCTCTTTCGGACCAGAGCTGGGGAAAAGTCCTGGAATAACATGATCTTGGATCCTTTATAGATCATGGCTTGGGAATCTTTTCCAAGATTTCTAGAGGCTTCGAGGAGTTTCTGCCTCTCCTTATAGCTCTGCAGCTGGAACAGGACCGGGCGGGGGCGCTGGTTCGAGCCGGGCCCGCGTATTGTGACCTGGTAGGCCCATTCTACCCTTACCTGGCCTGATCCAGCCTCCAGATTTAAAAGCTGTGGCTGCCACTGCTCGAGAAACGCTGTAAGCTGGCCTTCCTCTTCCCGTTCGGGGGAGCAAACGAATATTTTTTCGACGACCTCGATTATCGAGGTCATCAATATGATTCTCTAACGTCCGGACTCGCTATTCGAGAGTCCGGGCCCGATCCATGGCCGATTGCGCTGTAGTTTCAGAGGTCGCGGCCTTTAACTCTGCCCCTCCAACTCGGCGCTCGATTTCTTTAATGTCTTGGTCGTGCTTTTGCAGCGCGGCCGAAAGTGAGTCCCATCGACTTCGGGATTCTTCAATAAAAGCGTCGATATTCGCATCCAGTTTGGAGATGATTTCCACGAGGCTCGCCACCATAGGTAAGTCCCCAGGGGCAGCTGCGGACGCTTCTGCTGCAACTGGAGAGGGTGGGGGAGGGGTTCCTGCTTGCTGAGAGCTGTGGGCTCCCTTCCCTTTAGTCATTTTTACTAAAGATTAGATTGTTTAAATTTAATACTAAACAACTAATTAAATTAAACAGCTATTTTAAATGATTTGGTGAGTGTGGTGGGGGTGGGTGGCCCACGTTGCCCAAGTCTTGGGAGGAGCACTATAGACTCAGACTTGCTGGGTCGCCGCCATCTTGGATCCCCTTTTTTTCTCCTTTAGTTTTGTTCTCCTTTACTTACTTCTTGTCCTGAGCTCAGACAGCATTGGTGGGGGCAAGGGATTCTAGACAAGTGAGCCCCTACTAACTTTTGCTGTGCCACCATGGAACCTGGCATCAGAATCAGCAACTGCTACATCAGCAAGGTCGCTTCTGTGGCAAAAGATAGTGCCTGAGGATCGGTGACTTCATTGTTGGTTGGGTCCGGCATAGGCGGCAGCGAGGGGGTGGCGGGGAGAAATGCCCAACACCAAAAGATGATGCCTGAATAGTGGTGACTGTGACACTGATTGGTGTAGACAGCAGAGAAGTAGTGGAGGACGGATGGAGGCACCGGCATCATTGATGATAAGCAGGCTCAGGACTGACTGATGGACTGTCTTTAAGCTATATCTTGTAGCTTTTCTTATTCTTAAACTATTCAAAATGGTGCCAGATCGTAGCTACAGTGGAAAAACTTGTTACTGTATTTTACTGTTTTTTTCTCATTTTGAAATACACATGACCATAAAATCATTTTTTCAAATTATGTTTGTAATCAGTATCACCTGAAAATCAAATTAAACAGATTGTGCCCTTAATGTTGGATTTAATAGGTAATCAGTTTGGGTGGAGCTGAGAAGGAGCAAAGGAAGAAAGTCATAAAGATCTAAAGAACAGAAAAAGGAACATTGTGTCCACTTTGGTCAAAAAGGACTACATGCTGAAGTAACTGCTGGCAGTAGTTTACAGGCCTCCGGGAGTCTAGATTAAATTCCCCTACAATGTGGAAACAGGCCCTTTGGCCCAACACGTCCACACCGGTCCTCCGAAGAGTAAACCACCCAGACCCATTTCCCTCTGCTAATGCACCTAACACTATGGGCAATTTAGCATGGCTAATTCACCTGACCTGCACATCTTTGTACTGTGGGAGGAAACCCACACAGACACGGAGAGAACGTGCAAACTCCTCACAGATAGTCACCCGAGGCTGGAATCGAACCTGGGTCACTGGCACTGTGAGGCAGCAGTGCTAACCACTGAGCCACTGTGCCACCACTTGTGGTTTCTTCATTCATTTGTTCAGAGGATGGGGGCACCACTGGCTCAGCCAGCATTTATTTCCTACCCCTAATTGTCCTCAGGAAGGTGGTGGTGAGCTGCCTTCTTTAACCATTGCAGTTCATTTAAACAAAGTTAAAAATTACAACGTAACATGATAAGACAGAGTATAAATCAAGAAATATTGGGGCTTGCGAAAAGGTATTGCAATAATTCAGAGTTAGCCAATTGATCAAGGTGAGAGAAATTGCGTTGGAGTCGGATTGAGATGGTGAATAACTGGAAATTTGGGATACAGTGGAGCAGAGGGGGAAAAGAGGTGCTTTCATTCAGGTTTACTGCAAGTAGAGAGGAGTGAATGAAGATGAGGTTGTGTGGGTAGGTGGTATCTTTAAATAGTTATAAATTAGGAAGCATCCAGAGTAGGGTCAGATGAGTACTTCTATTTCTAGTTTATGTACTAATTAAACTGCTGCTGTCCATTGACTTAAACAAAATAAGGTAGGGAGTTTGTGCTATAGTGTGTGTTTTCAAGTGAGCAAAGGACCCTTGAGTAATTTGTTTGCATTAAAGGGAGTAATACCAAGCTTCATCTAAAGGTAAATCATGACAGCAGAGCTCACACCCATGATGTGCTCTTCCAGTGCAATGTCATGGACACTTCCAATATCCCTGGGTGAACACTTATGCAGGACATGTATCCAGCTGCAACCACTGGCTAACTGCATTTCAGAGTTAGACCTATGAAGGGACTCACTGGAGAGCTTCTGCAATGCTGAGGTTATTGCGGATGGCTCACTTAGTGAGGTGGTTGCACTGCAAATAATGACTTAACAGTCAGAAAGAGATTGGGAGACCACGAGGCAGAGTAGAGGAAGGCGGGTAGTGCAGGCAACTCTTGGATAGTACCCCAACTAACAAATATATCATTTTGGATCCTGTTAGGGAAGACAGTTTCTTGGGTACAGCAGCAGAAGCCGAGTCCACAGTACCATGGCTGGCTCTGATTCATAAGCGGGAAGAAGAAGAGTGTTAGGGCTTTAGTGATATAGAATTCAGAACTAAGGGGAACAAACATGTTACTACGGTTGCAAAAGAGGCGACAGGATAGTGTGTTGCCTCACTGGTGCCAAGTCTAGGATATCTTGGCAAGGTTGCAGGGCACTCTGAAGAAGGATGATGAACAGTCAGTGTTTATGGTGCATATTGGTACCAATGATATTGGTTTAAAGAAAAAGGGATGAAGTCATACCAGCTAAGTGAAGGGAGTTGGGATGTAAATTAAAATGCAGGGCCTTGAGGGTGCCATGTGCTGGTGAGCGTAGGAATAGCAAGATATACCAAATGACTACATGGCAACAAAGTGGGGAGGGATTCAGATTCATGATATATTAGGATTAATTGTGCAGAAGATGGAACCTGTACAGAGTGTGTTGCATCTGGACAGGACCTGGATCAACGACATCAGAGAGGTAGAGGAGCTATTTGCTAGTACTGTCAGAGTTTAAATTAGAATGCCAGCGGTTTGAGAGCCTCATTAGGGAGACAGAGAAGGAAGAAGCCAGAATAGAAATGAAAAACTGAAAAGTAAGAAGCAAAAGTGAATGGTGGAAAAAACAGGGGTGGAAAAACAAATGAGCCATTGTACAAATTAAACCTAAGATTATCGTAGTTAAAAAGACGAGTCTAAAGACATTATATCTTAATGCATGCAACATTCATATAGGTTGCACAAACCAAGTTAGAAATAATACTGTGGATGATGACTTTTTGGAGTATATAAGTCATGGTTTCTTAGATCAATACATTAAGCAACCAATTACAGAGCAAGTTAACCTGTACTGGGTATTATGCAATAAGAAAGGATTAGTCAACAAGCTTTTTTATCCTCTGTGGAAGAGTGACTATAAAATGGTAGAATTGTTCATTTTAAGATGGAGAGTGAATCTAAATAATGAGGCAAAACTTGGCAATAATGGATAAGGAAACCATACTAAAAAGGTTAACAGTGGATAGGAAATGGTTAATATTTAAGGAACGTAAGAATGAATCACAAAACTATTAATTCATTTCTGATGTAAAAATGAAATCAAAGAAGTAGCCCAACTATAGCTTATAAAACAAATTAGTGATTGTATTAGAACCAAAGAGAAGACCTATAAAATTGCCAGTAAAAGTAGCAAGCCTGAGAACTTGGAATATTTTAGAATTGAGCAAAAGAGGACAGAAAGATTATCAACAGGGGAAAAATAGAATTTGAGAGTAAACTTGCAGGGAGCATAAAAACTGATATTTAAAGAAGATTTTACAATGTCAGGCGAAAAAGTTTAGTGAAGACAAATGTAGCTCTCTTAGACTCAGTGGAAATAATAACAGGGAGCAAAGAAATGGCAGAGGAATTGAACACATTTTGGTTCTGTCTTCACAAAAGAAGATACACATAATTTCCCAGAAATTTTAGGGAAGCAAGGGTCTAGTGAGAGCAAACAATTCAAGAAAATCAGTTTTAATAAATGCTGGATAAATAAATGGGTTTGAGGACTGACTAATCCCATGTCCTGATAATGTGCATCCCACAGCACTAAACAAAGTGGCCCTCAAAATATTGGATGGATTGTTGGTCATCTTTCAAAATTCTATAAACACTGGTGCAGTTCTACAGATTGGAGATTGGCAAATATAACCCCACTATTTAAAAAAGACAGGAGAGGAAATACAGGGAATTTCATATCAGTTGGTCTAAAATCTAAGAAGGATGTTGTGAAACTTGAAAGGGCTCAGAAAATATTTAAAAGAATATTGTCAGGATTGGAAGGTTTGGATTACAAAGAGAGGCTGAATAGACTGGGGTATTTTCCCTGGAGCATTGGAGACTGAGGCATGACCTTATAGGAATTCATAAAGTTATGAGGGGCAAGGATAGGGTAAATAGCCCAGGTCTTTTCCCCAGAGTGGGGAAGTCCAGAACTAGAGGATATAGGTTTAGGGTGAGAGGAAAAAGATTTAAAAGGGACTTGAGGGTCAACCTTTTCACACAAAGGGTGGGGCGTGATGGAAAGAACTGCCGGAGAAAGTGTACAATTATAACATTTAAAAGGCATCTGGATAGGTATATGAGTAGAAAGGGTTTAGAGGGATAGGGCCAAATGCTGGTACATGGGACTAGATTAATTAAAGATATCTGGTCAGCATGGACGAATTGGATTGAAGAGTCTATTTCCATGCTGTCCAGCTCTATGACTCCATCTCTAATGGGGAAATATTATAGTCTGTTATGAAATATATAATAACAAAGAACTTGGAAAGTATTAATAGGATTAGGCAAAGTCAGCATGGGTTTATGAAAGGGAGATCATGCTTAACTAATATCTAATCTAATCTGTAATGTTTGCAGATATAACTATTAGAATAGATACGTGAGAACTGGTAGATATAGTATACTTGAATTATGAGTAGGCTTTTGATAGCGAACCACAGAAGAGGCTGCAGGGCAAAATTAAAGCACGTGGGATTGGAGACAATATACTGGCATGGATTGAGAATCGCTTGGCAGACCAGAAACAACATGGAAATAAATAGTTGTATTTCTGTGTGACAATATTTTGAGTGTGTGGCAAACACATGGCAGATGAAGTATAATATGGATGCATTTGAAGTTATGCACTTCGGTGTGAAAAACAGCAAGACAGAGTATTATTGAATGGTGATTCCTTGGGAAATGTTGATGTTTAAAGAGATCTTTGTGTCCTTGTACACCATGCAATAAAAATAAACGGGCCTTCATTGAGGAGAATTTGAGTTCAGAAGTAAGGATTTGTTACTGCAAGAGGTTCGGAGCATAAAAGTATGCAAGTTTTGTCACAAACGTACTGGACCCAACCTAGACTATGTTTATAGTTTTGGTCTCCTTAATTAAGGAGGGATATACTTGCATTGGAAGCAGTTCAGAATAGATTCAGTCAGCTGATTGCTGAGATAGAAGGATTGTCTTATAAGGCAAAATTGAACTCATTGGGCCTGTACATACTGGAGTTTAGAAGATTGGGTGATGATCTCATTGAAACTTATGACATTGTGAAATGCTTGATGCAGTAGATTTTGAGAAGCTGTCTGCTGCCTTTGGGGAATTTTAAATGAGGGATATTGTTTCAAAATCAGGGATCTTCCATTCAAGATGGAGATGAGGAAGAATTTATGTTTTTTAAAAGTGTTTAAAATTCTCTATCCAGGGGACAGAGCAGTGGAGGATTGGTCATTGCATATATTCAAGGCTGAGCTCGACAGATTTTTGATTGACAAAGTCATGAAGACCTAGTGGAACAGTTTGGAAATCAAGAGGGAAATAATGCTGTCAAAAAGACAATATGAGAATACAATGAAAACCAAATGTTTACTACCAGCATACAAATAGTGACCAGGTCATAAAGGGTAAAGGGGTATCCATTTGGGTCAAAGAGGATGCATAGAGCAGGAGGGCAAGGCTAGAATATTTCATGAGCACACTGTGTTGGTATTCACCAAGACAAAGTAAAAACAATGAGTAAAAACAATGACTGCAGATGCTGGAAACCAGATTCTGGATTAGAGTGGTGCTGGAAAAGCACAGCAGTTCAGGCAGCATCGAGGAGCAGGAAAATCGACGTTTCGGGCAAAAGCCCTTCATCAGGAATACAGGCAGAGTGCCTGAAGAATGGAGAGATAAATGAGAGTAGGGTGGGGCTAGGGAGAAAGTAGCATAGAATACAATAAGTGAGTGGGGGTGGGGGTGGGGAGAAAGTAGCATTGAATACAACAGGTGAGTGGGGGTGGGGATGAAGGTGATAGGTTAGGGAGGAGGGTGGGAGAAGGTCGCAACGTGTACAATGGATGAATGGGGGTGGAATGAAGGTGATTGGTCAAAGAGGAGGGTGGAGTGGATAGGTAGAAAGGAAGATAGGCAGGTAGGACAAGTCATGGGGACAGTGCAGACCTGGAAGTTTGGAACTGGGGTGAGGTGGGGGAAGGGGAAATGAGGAAACTGGTGAAAACAGAATATTAGTTGATATAGTACAAGCAATGGCTGGATTGAAAATTGATAGGCAGGATTATTCAGAATGCTGGCTGGTCTATGACTCACATCCCAAATTGCAAAAGAAACTGGAGAGTGGAACACAGACGGACTTACCATAATCTTCCAGTATTTCCTGGAAATGGTGGCAGCAGAGGATTGGAGAATTTCAAATGTCACACCTTTGTTCAAGAAAGGGTGTTGTGCAAATTGACATTTTTTGACACTGATCACAGAAAAGAAATGTTCTTCCTCACATTTCCTGCACTTTTTAAAACCCAAAACATTGCATAATTCCCTTGCATAATCAGTTTTTCCTTGTCTACCTTATTGAAATGTGTTTAACAATATACACCTCCATTAAATCTAATCTCAATCTTCTCCAATCTAAACTTGTTGCTATAATTCCCAATCCTGGAGGCATTCTGGTAGATCTCCTTTGCACTCTGTTCAGGATGCTCACATAATTGTACACAATACTCTGGTTTTATTATTTTATTTGACTCAATAAGAGGTCCAACGTAGCTTCCATGTTTTTGCATGAATGCATTTAGTTATGCAGTTCAAGATGTATGCTTAGCTAGCCACATTCTCAAGGTAGCCTGCATTTTAACAGTCAAACTGTGACCCCAGATGCACAATAACATGGCTGACTCCAAACTGTCCTCTGAGCAGTTAGAGATGGACAATAAATGCTAGTGATACTCACATCCTGTACATGAATAAAAAAAAGTTAACTTTGAAAAGGGAATTGCAGTATACTCTTAAAGCAATAAAATTCAGAGAAATGTGGAAAGACCAGTGGTTTGGGATTATTTTGGCAGCTTGTTGTAAAACACTGGCAGGGGCATGATAGGTTACAGCTTCTCTGTATGATTCTATTAACTTGTTTTCCAGTGGAGTGTTTTTATATTATTATAGCAGGGAGTTGTGCCAGGCTCTGACTCCCTGTCTTCAACATGGGACCAGATGACAATCAGTGCCTTTTGCAGAGCATTCTTACATCCTACCAATAATTGTTGATGATGGTTGAGAATGCTGGGCTGTGAATTTGGTTGGCCTTGTGGACACCTTTGGGGTAAGAAGCAGGCTAGAGAGTGGAGTCTGAAGGCTTGAACATGAGCTGAAGAAGAGACAGAGACAGAAATCACAAGAAGGAGATTGTGAGAGAGGAGGAACAGACAGAAGTAGGAATCCAGGAATGGTGAGCTATACCATAGTAGGAGGAATCATCATGAAGCCTCTGACAGCCTGTAGAGCCAGTGAGGGATATCAGAGCAGATATGCAGCTGTTAGGGACCAGGACAGACTACCCGAACAGCATCTCTGAATCCCAGTAGTCTGGAGATGAGGATGATGCCCTCTGGATGGCAAGATAATTTGGCTCACACAATTGAAGGGGATTAACAGGAGCTCCACTACCTGTCATTTCTGCTGGATGCAAGATATTTCTGCTCCTTATGGCTGATTTGAGACCAGGAATTGAGTTCTCAACAGTTTTCTGGTTTCTGGAGAGTTGGACTATGGTTGTACATACAAATAGGTCTTTTCCGAGATTCAAAGTTTTTGATGTATATAAATAAAGATTTGAAGCCAATCAAATAAAAATAATAAAATTTCAGACTTTCCTCATTGACTGTGTACTTAAATCCTGTAATGTAGTTTTACCCCTTTTATATACATTGTTGTTGTGTAAATCTGTATGCACAAGTTAATGAATTTCATGCTTGTGCTTATTATGTTAAAAATAGCAAGTCTGCTGGTGCTCTACATTTCATTAGTGGCTATAATTTAAGACAGCTTCATTGATTATTAAGTGTTTTGACATACCCCAGTGCTGTGCAAGGTGCTAGGAAACTGAAAGTTCTTACTAACAAATATATCTTTTAACTGAATTAAATGTATTTGATTTGCTAATTTAAAATTGGAGGTATCCAAATTTGAGAAATATATGTTACACTTTCTTATATCTTGTTATATCATTCTTGGCATGGATAGTAAATGCTAATATTTGTCAACTTGGAACTTGAGTTAGCTGTTTTGAATCTTCATTGACCAAATAATGAAATTCGTAGCAGTCAACCCAAATATGGCTAAGTGCAATTTCCAAACTCTCTCCTGAAACCTAAAACGTACAAGTTTTGAAAACTTAAGTTTCATAAATGGACTACTTCAGTTCCATTAGAAGACTTAATTTTAGTAATAGCTATACAAGAATTGGAACAAATTTTGAACAACTTAAAACTATTGCAGATATTCCAGAAATCCTTAGATTCTGGAAATGTTTTAGCTGACTGGAAAATGCTAATGTAACATCTTTATTTAAAAAGGGAAGGAGACAAACAACTAAGTGTTGGCCACTTAATGGCTGTTTTTTTGGGAAAATGCTAGTTCTATTATAAAAGATGCAAAAGCAGAGCATTTAGCAATACATAATATGATTAAGCAGAGTTAGCTTGGTTTCATTTCATTCTTTCAAATCACAGTCCCGAGATAACTTAAGGTTTTATAAAAGAAAGTGACGTCTCAGCTGAGACAATGCATTAAAGGTGTGAAGTTAGAGTCTGTCTGTATCCCAACCTTGAGTCAGACTGTTTCTATTTCCAAAGTAGGAATTTATAAAATATCACCTGGGTGTGTGAGTGTGTCTGTCTGAGAGAGGGTGTGTATATGAGAGAGGGTCTGTGTGAGTGTGATTATATGTAAGAGTGTGTGTGTATATGTGCTTGTGTGTGAACGTGTATAATGTAGTAGGGCCACCTGTAGTGAGACATGAACCCGAGATCCTGGTTAAGGCCATCCTCATGGGTACTGAGCTTGCCTATTAGCTCTGCATGTCTGCGTTGTTGCGTATCCCAATGTCTGCCTTTGAAGACTTCATTTCAACAGGAATAGGCTATGAAAGTAAGGAGGTTTGGCCTAAACTATATAGAGCACTAGTCAGACCACTGCTGGTACACTGTGAACAGTTTTGGGCCCCTTTAAACAAAAATATACTAGCTTTGGATGTAGGTTCACATGGATGATTACAGGTTTGGAGAGACTGTCTTATGAGGAGAAGTTGGGTAGGTTAGGCTTATACTCATTCGAATATAGATGAATGAGGGGTGACCTTCTTGAAACATTGATGATTCTTTGGAGACTTGACAGGGGAGATGTGGAAAAGGTGTGGAAGAATCAAGGACCAAAAAACATAATTTCAGAATAAGGAGTTGTGCATTTAAGGCGGGTATAAGGAGAAATGTCTTCTCTCAAGGGTAGTGAATCTAATGAATACTTTACTGCAGATGCTGTCAAGGTTAATTCAGTAAGTATACTCAAGGCTGAGGCATACATGTTTTTAATCAGTGTGGTAATCAAGTGTTTTGGGGAAAAAGCAGGAAATGAGTTAAGGATTGTCAGGTCAGCCATGATCTCATTGAATAGTGGAGCAGACTCGATGGGCTAAATAGTGTCCTTTTTCTCTTGTGTCTCATGGCCTTGTATTTTATTGTCAGTATTGGAGTTGTGAACATTTTCATTCTTTTATACGTGGAATACATTTTTAAAAAATTAAATGTTAACTACCGTGTGAAATTAAATGGTTCAGATCACTTGGTATTGCTTCTGATTTAAGTACCTTATTGTTCAATTGTATGTAAATGTGAAGTTAGTGTAAGGGGAAGTACCTGCAATGTAATTTGGTTATTCTTTAAAAACATGCTTGTGTTTTAAGTATAATTTCCCCACCCCTAAAGCAAACAAGTGACTCCACAGCTCCTACAGTAGCATTTACAGATCTGGGAAGAGAAACTGGATCACACTCAAGAGGATTGGCATGGATACTCATGTGAAGTATTGTATTCTAATTCTCCATGCTATTTGAGATCATTTGCAATTCCCATTCAAACCAGGCTCTATTTCAGTTAACAAAACAAAGCTTGAAATGTCGTTTCACAATCAGCAAATGATGCATTAAAATATCATTTTACAACCATGCTCATAATGCAACCATTGGTTACAAGGGTAAGCAACTAGCATGAAACAAAGTTTCCAAAACTGTAATAGGACAACTAATCAAGGACTCAGTTGAGCTTTAAACTATTTTATAAAATCTGTTTCTGAAGTACGTGTCATCTGTTTTCTTAATTTTGTGTTGGCAAATAAATTTACACAGATTTAAATAATTCAGCAGTGCATTGCTGCACATGACTATTACTGTACATTTGCAATTAGGCATTATGTTACTAATGTAATTTCAACAATTCTTAGTGTTTTCATTCAATTTTTTTTCCAACTACTAGATCTGACACCAACTGTCAGTAAATCTCTTATCTGTTCATATTAATCACATGAAATGATTAATGATCACCAACAATATTTGAACATCTGAAAACTCTAGAGGGAAATAGAAGGATATTGAGAAAGGATATCATATTGATAGAACATATTTTACATCCTCAAAATGCTGCAAAGTGGTCTCAGTGAATTAATAATTTTTGAATTAGGATTATTGTTGTTATGTGACCAAATATGGTGGCCAATTTGTGCACTGCAAGCGACCATAAATTCAGGCCAACAGAAGACTTGGCCTCTTGTGGTTTAGGCATGCATCTGATGTCTTTGAATCTAATTTTATCATAAAATGTTTACCAAAGTTGCTCACTTGGAACTCTAGTGCTAAGTATTTAAAGATTCATGTCTTAAGGCATGTGAGGCTAGACTTTATCAGCCAGTGCCAAGATAAGAGTTGGTGGGCCCATTGTTGTGCCACCACTATGAGATCCTGCCATTTGCAGACAGTCTGATTGCCTGCAGGGCAATTTTCACTGCCATTTTACCAGTCACAGGGCATTTTCTGTATTGGAAGGCCACTAGGTAAACCTAGGCAGGCTGTTTGATGGCCATTGTAATGATGCTAGTTACCTTGAGCAAGCTACCTTTCCACACAGCCACTAGTCTGTTCACCCAGATAACATAGCTGACTTTGAGGACTGAGAGTGTGGTGCTGGAAAATCACATCAGGTTAGGCAGTATCCAAGGAGAATCGATGTTTCGGGCAAAAACCCTTCATCAGGAATCCTTTGAATTTGAGGACCGACAGTCTTCAATGTACTCTTAAGTGGCAAGTTCTCTGATTGACTAGCAGCTCCTGAGGTGTGGACATTCAACCTTAATAAGAATAACAGCCACCTATTTGGCTGCTGCTGTCATGATGTGGCCCAAGTCCCATTGACCACTGAAGCACATTTGCTCTCTCAGTTTCTAGCTGCCTTCATAAAATCTAGCTTCTTTATTGATTGACTTTGTGCTTTTTACAGTGCTTGTTGAAGAAATCTATCATGCACAAAAGGAACGGGATGCAGCAGTTATGGCTCGACTTAGACTTGCCAATGAAGAAAGAGATGAAGCCCTCATCCGAGCTAAATGGCTAGAACAGACCTTTGAAGGGTATGTACACTGAATTTAAAAATATATTTTTCACAAGTTTTTCCGAATCAAAGTAGAAAATATTTAAATAAACCCCATGAAGTGCTTCCCAATTAATTATCACTCTCTTTTAAGGAAGATATGAACAAGGAGCAGAGATATGCTATTCACCCCCTTGGGCCTGCTCCACCATTTTACAAATTAATCTCAAATTCACATTACTGTCTGTGCAGTGATAATAATGAGGTCAGCCAGGTGGTCCTTGTAGAATATGAGTTCCCTGATTGGGGCTGTGAGCCAGATCCAATCAGAGGGACTCAGCTGACAGATATAAACAAGAATGTCATGGATTCTGGTCACTCTAGGAGCCAGCTCTGTGCTAGCTGCATCAGTGTCATGTACTATGCATGTATAAATACAGGATGACTCAGTGACGAGATACTGGCCTTCATGGAGTTATTTCAGTGGCAATGAAAGAAAAACACACCCCTGTAGAGATTTATCGCAACAGTTGTCTTTGAGTTGGGGTAAGCATTTCTGGCATCATGCCACGTTGGGAATCTTGACTTGTTCAGTCCTGCCATCGAAGACTGGGCCCAGTACTTAAAAAGAACGTGTTATTTTTTTCCGGGTAAATGAGATTGAGGCAGATGAAAAGCAACGAGTAATTTTGACTGCTTGTGGACCTACAGTTTTTTTTGGTTATTAGGAACCTAACTTTTCCTGAGGCACCAGATACTAAAACCTTTCAAGAGTTGATCGATTTAGCTGAGGAATATTACAACTCCAAGGCTCCTCTATTTCTGAGAAGCTATCAGTTACACCTGGCAGTTTGAGAACCAGGGGAATATTTTGATGAGGTTAACATGACTAGCAGATTTTGGTTTAACAAGACCTTTTGGTACATGGGATTAATGATGTGATTATACAAAGACTCCGACTAGCTGAAGCCCAGATGAACTCCAAACAGGCACTACTGTTGACTTTGTCATTAGAAAATACAGCAAGTGGAGCTTATGAATTATAGGGTATGCCAATGGAAGTGGAAATCCTCGCCAGGCCAGGGAGCTCGGAGAACACCACTTGAGTGAAGGCAGTTGCACAGTCTCATTCAGAGCGTATCCTCAACAGAGGAACTCTAGGTCTAAGTCAGCCTATAGCAAAGCTCAAAAACAAAGCCAAGCATTTGCTAAATGATTAGAATTTTCTCAAGATCTGGGCCAGCAGGCTCTTGAAGTTGCTGCCAATATGCAGACTTAAGATAGCAAAAGCATGCCCCTTGGGCTGAATTGAGTAAGAGAACTCATAGGCAAGTGTCCCGGAGAGTGCACACCCTGGAAAGTCCACCTACTGCTGGTTTGGAGCAGATAAATTGCTTAGCAACATCAAAATCAAAAACAATCAAAATAAACATTTGGTTAAATGGTCAGCCAGTTCTAATGGAGGTCGATACAGGTGCAGCTATGTCAGTGATTGCGGAACTAATCTTTACCAAAATTCACTGTGCACTCCAACCCTTAAATTTGCTCAAGACCTTGGTCACGCTGAGAATCTATACTGGGGAACCCCTAAAGATTAAGGGTACAACTTTGGTTCCGGTCTTTTATGAGAAGAACCACTGACATGATGGCTCAGTGGTTGACACTGCTGCCTCACAGTACCAGGAACATGGGTTTGCTTCTACCCTCAGGCGAATATTTGTGTGAAGTTTGCACATTTTTCCAGTGTCTGTGTGGGTTTCACTTTGGTGCTTATATATTAAAGTAGGTGAATGCCTTATGAGGGGCAAACGTGTGTTCCAAGCACACCAAGTGATCTTCTTGGGCTACAGAGTTGCCAAAACCTGGTTAAACCTGTTGGAAGATAAATTGAGAAAGATCAAAGGCTCCCACTTCTGTGCTGGAGCTTAGGTCTTTCCTTGAGTTGGTGAATTATTGTGGAAAATTCACTTGTACCCTGGCACCCTTACATCTGCTATTGAAAAGGGGTCAACCTTGAAAATGAGCATGTAGCCAGGATGTAGTCTTTAGGGAATTGAAGAAGCAGTTATCATTGTCACAGGTATTGGCAGACAACGATCCCAAGTGAGACGTGGTGCTGACATGTGATACCTCTCTATACAGTATCGGAGTAATAGTGGCCCAACGGTGGCCCAGTGGAGAGGGTTGCCCAATAGCATATGCCCTGGTGGATGCTCAATGAAAATACACGCAGATAGGTTTGGCAATCACTTCTGATATGAGAAACTTCCACCAATACCTTCATGGACATAAATTTGTAATAGTAACTGACTACAATCCCTTGCCAGGGCTACTCAAAGAGGGCAAGGCCATGTCACCCATTGCTTCAATTTGGATTTAGTGGTGGGCTCTTATTCTGAGTGTGCAAAATTACAAGTAAGAATTATGTCCAGGAGGCCAACTTTCATATGCGTTTGCTTTGATCCTCCTCCCACTGGCAGATATACCATTGATGCCACCGCCACCAGAATAGTCCATTCTGGTTTTAAACTTTCTGAACACCCTTGCAGTCAACACTGCCAATATCAGACCGTGGACACAAAAAGATCCTGTCCTGGCAAAACTAAAACAGCTGGTGGCGATGGTGGAAACGAAAGGATCATCACGACCAGAATTAAATCCTTTCTGGACCTGGCGGGTAAACCCTGGACTCAGTTACATGTCAACTATGCCGGTCCTTACATGGACCCTCTGTTTTTAGTCATTGTGGATGCCCATTCAAAATAGTTGAAAGTGCGTAGAGTTCATGTGAGGATGTGGACATCTGGGAGGTAGGACAAAATGGCTGAAGGAGCTGCACAAAATGGCTTCTGCTTGGCTAACTTGGTATGTATTGAGTTAGGCATATACTTGTGACTCAGAACAAACAAGAAACCGCAGACTGATGCAGGTCCGGTAGAATATTGTAAATGCAGAAGTAACGGTTTAACCCTAACTGCAAGGCAGGACAAATAAGATTCTAAGAGTAGGTTGTTGACAAGAAATCATGATAGGCTAAGGCAAAAGTGCACATGGACCTCAGGGAATCTGATTGTTACTATGCAATCATGCTCCATGTCTGACTATGAACGATGGAGCATAGTCATTGTTCCAATGACATTGTTCCATAGTCATGGAACCCACCGTGACTATGCAAACTCTGTAAATCGTCAGATTCTTTTGGTGGTGTAGGAGTGCTCATTATTCTGGGCTGATATGGCTACCGACCTGGCCCTATCAAAGAATAAACGATTGCCTGTGTGATTGACAAAGAGTCATTTCCAGGTGTAGTTATTGATCAATCCCACTAAACCCGAAGACCCAGACAGCAATCTAGTTCATCATTTTGGTGCCATGACTCAGATTTCCACATAACATCTCCTGCCTATTTGAGACTTGTCTCGCCATTTGTGTAAGACAAAAGGGCCTTATACCTTCTGTCCGTGTATCCAAACAGCTTGCATTCCTCTGGCTGGGGGGGCGGTGTGGGGGCAACAGGCCTTATGCGGCATAATTAACTATACCCATTTCCGGTACGGACCCGGAATGGAACTCTTCCCTTGCGCATTTATAGGTATTTTCTCTTTTCAGAATCTGATACTGTGGCCAAGACCACATGCAATAGAGCTAAGGGAGAGCCTAATGGGAACAGAATTCTGAGGACCATTGTCCACCATATAGTGCGAGCATTCAACAGACTCTTGGCCCATTTTTTACGGTGCTCAAGCAACGCCTCTTGCAAATTGTCCGCCCTTTACTCCTGTAGACCTGACCAGAACCCCTGCTGTAACATTTCAGTAACCTATTTTAACAAACCTTCCCTCATATACACCAAACCAGGCTATTATTTCTTTAGCCAAGGTAAAGCTACTAATTTCCTTGTCCTTGATGACAGAGGTGTTCCCCATAAGGTCGCTATCGGAGCCCTTGTTCCCACAACAGTACCTTGTCCTGGCCAGTGGACAAGTTGATAGAATCTTCAACTGAGGAGGCCGCAGCGGTTGGTCTCAGCCGACTTTCGCTGCAATTGGAAGGATCCCAAGGCACTGGGTGACACTAGAGGACACTCGATAGGCTGGGGAATCCTGAGTACCCTGAGTTTGGGAGGATCAGCAGGGGTGATAAGTCAAAAGAACCGCAATGACTTTACCTGCGGCTGACCATTCGAGGAAATAAGACTAAAGAGGCTTTGGAACAGATTAAACTGGGATTATCAGATCTGTGTCTTTATACAGAATCGGTACGCCTTAGACTATATACTAGCCAGGGAAAGCAGGGTCTATTCCATTGTCCAAGATAAATGCATCATTGGCATTTCCGATCACACTGGTAATAATACTAAGATACAAGACGAGATCCAGGTGTCCCTTGATGGAATGACTGAAGGGACCAATTGGGGAAACCGGGGATAGGGCTCTTGGTACAATTGACTTATCAGTTTAGTTATGTATATTGGAATCATTCTCCTCTACCTGTTGGTCGGTATTGCTTTTGTTAAGTGTTTAATTGCTAAGCTTATGAACTCCCTTAGTGATATTGATTCGCCCCAGAAGATGCTCCTTTTGCAATCCGATGGCTCACCCGCATGTGTTGATAGTGATGATAAATGTGACCAGATGAGCTGCGTAGATGCTGGTGCCGCTCTAGAGACTGTTGATGGCTGGAATGCCTTGAAGGGCATTCATTTGGATTAGCCTTCCTTTTTAGTGATCGCAGTGCAATCAAAGGGGAGAATGAGGATGTGGGCATTTGGGAGGTAGGACAAAACAGCTGAAGGAGCCGCACAAAATGGCTTCTGCTTGGCTAACTTGGTCTGTACTAAGTCAGACAGAAACTTGTGACTCAGGACAAACAAGAAACCGCAGACTGATGTCGAATATTGTAAATGCAGATGTAACGGTTTAACTGCAAGGCAGGACAAATATGATTCTCAGAACAGGTTGTTGACAAAAAAGCGTGATAGGCTAAGGCAAAAGTACACGCAGACTTCAGGGAATCTGATTGATTGTTACTATGTGATCATGCTCCATGTCTGACTATGAACAATGCACATAAACCCTATGCAAACTCTGTAAGTCGTCAAATTCTTTTGGTGGTGTAGGAGTATTCATTATTCTGGGCTGAGCAGAGTCTACCGACCTGGCCGTATCAAAGAATAAATGATTGCTTGAGTAATTGACACAGAGTCATTTCCAGGTATATTTATTGACCGACTCCACGAACCTGAAGACCCAGACAGCAATCTAGATCATCACATTCACCAAATACAGGGACGATGATTGACAAGTTGCAAGCATCTTTTACAGTACACAGATTCCCACAGATGTTAGTCACAGACAATGGGCCATCATTTACCAGCAGGGAATTTGAGTATTTCCTAAAGTCGAGTGGTGTTCGGCATGCAAGGATAGCTTCGTACCATTCAATGTTCAGTGATCTGGTGGAATGAGCAGTCCAAACTTTGAATGCAGGCTTAAAGAAACAGCATACAGCTTCACTGGACACCAAATTGTCCCAGTGCCTGTTTGATTGTAAGACTGACCCTTACAGGACTACAGGCTCTGTTCCAGCAGAGTTGCTAATGGGGATCAGGTTAAACCTGATCTTCCCAGACTTGGGGAGGGTGGGGGAGTGGTGATACAACATTAGGAATGCTAATGCCAGACACAAGACTCCTCTAAACTAGAGAGGCAGTTTACTACAGGGATGAGGTTTTGTGAGAAAAGGACTGGAATGGGCCTGCATGGGTAAGAGGCATGGTCAACATGAGGTCAGGTCCCATGATGTACAAAGTTTGGGTAGGAGAAGAGGTTCTGGACAAGCATGTCGTCCACATGAAAGCTGAAACCTCATGAATAGGGCAGGAGCAAAGCATATACAGCCTGTCCGACCATGTGGCAAGGCTGTCAGAACCTGTGGGTTCTCCTCCTCTACCTAGTGTTAAAGAAACCTCTGAGGACGAGACGGGCATGGCAGATGTTGCAGTCTCAATGGCATTACCACGAGATGAAAATGATGAATTTCTGCCGAGACGCTCCAAAAGCAATGGACCGGCTACAGTCTGGTAAGTGTTGCCAGAGTCTGAGGCAAAGTCGGAAGAACCAGACCTCCCTGGACTTGGAGGGATGTAGTGACTGTAACGAAGTCTGCCTCGTTATCCTGGGATTGTTATTCTGGTCCAATCAAGGAGCCTTGGCTGACAGAGATAAACAGTTGTATCCCCATTGGAGGGCTCTCTACGCGGGAGTCCTCCCCCTTTCTCTCGGGAATCTGGGGTGGAGGATGCTGCACGCAGCAGTCCCCTGCAACCGCAGATTGCGGTGGTTCACGGACACCCAGCCCAACTGCTTGTTCTGTGGCGCCGTGGAGTCCGTGCCCCACGTGTATATTGGGTGTGGGCATTTGCACTCCCTTTTTGATTTTCTTAAAAACCTCCTTCTCTGCTTTTGGTTGCACTTCAGTCCCACACTCCTGATCTTCGGGAACCCGGTACGGAGGAGGGAGGGCAGGTCTGAAGACCTCCTCGTGGGTCTGCTCCTGGGCCTGGCCAAACTGGCCATCAACAGGTCCAGGCAGCGGGCTGTGGAGGGGGTCTTTAGGGCCGACTGCCTGCCCCTCTTCCGCGGTTACGTTAGAGCCCAGGTGTCCTTGGAGAAGGAGCACGCGGTGTCCACCAACACCCTGGAGTTGTTCAGGAAGAGGTGGGCGCCGCAGGGAGTGGAGTGCATTATTTCCCCATCCAACTCTATTTTGATTTAGTCCCTGCCCTCCCCTTCACTGTTTGATCACACAGCATTGCCCTTTTTTGTGAAGGGCACTGCTTGTCACTGGCCACTTGGGTGTTTTCCTATCTTCCTGGTGGTGGAAATTGAATAAAGATTCGTGCACTTTGTGTCTCTCACTGTGTCTCTCACACACACCATGGTGCTGGGGAAAAATAAGCACTACTGCAGTTAGGCGGTAGTGTGGGGGTTAAACAAAACAAAAGAAAAGAAAAAAACAGCAATGTTAAGGGCACAGCTTGTCACTGGCCACTCTAAAGAAAAAAAAAGAAAAACAAATAAACAGTTGCATCCCCAGTGGAGAGATCTCTACGTGGGAGTCCTCCCCCTTTCTCTCGGGGATCTGGGGTAGAGGGTGCTGCACGCAGCAATCCCCTGCAATCACAGATTGCAGTCGTTCACGGACTCCCAGCCCAACTGCTTGTTCTGTGGTGCTGTGGAGTCCGTGGACCATATATATATATTGGGTGTGGGCGTTTGCACTCCCTTTTTGATTTCCTAAGAAACCTCCTTCTCTGTTTTTGGTTGCACTTCAGTCCCACACTCCTGATCTTTGGGCACCTGGTACGGAGGAAGGAGGGCAGGTCTGAAGACCTCCTCGTGGGTCTGCTCCTGGGCCTGGCCAAACTGGCCATAAACAGGTCCAGGCAGCAGGCCGTGGAGGGGATCTTTAGGGCAGACTGCCTGCCCCTCTTCCGCGGTTACGTTAGAGCCCGGGTGTCTCTAGAGAAGGAGCATGCAGAAAGCCATCACCTGAAATGCACATTCCACGGACTAGTGTGAACACAGCTTGTTCGAGTTTCCACCACACAAACCAAAATTGGGACTTTATAACCAAGCAGTTGCCAAATCTTTTTACTGCATCTCAATCTCAGATTTCAATTTAATAATTAATATAGTGTTCATTGTCGCAGAATCCACTCAATTTTAGTTCCCCAAGTAGAGTAGTTCATGATGTTACACACCTTAGACAAGAGATTCCACATTGATTTGCAATGAATTTATTTACCTGTGCGATTTGAAGCTTTCTGGTTTCTCAGTTAGTTGAGCATTGCTTTATTGACAGGTTTAAAGCTATTCGGTCTTCATTGCAACCTCTCTACCTTTCCCTTATGCCTTCACAGCCTACTTCTCCCCCAGAGCTCTTGCCACCCCGTTTTCTGTGCACAACCTTCTTGCAGCCTCCTTTTTCCCCCACTCTTTTGCCAAGCACAACTATTTTGCAGCCTTTGTCTTTTCACAAAACACTCTTGCAAGGCTCTACTTATCCCCACAGCCATCTTGTCCCTTCTCTTCCCTTCTCTTCCTCTGCTCACCCATATTGCAGTTTAACTTTCTCAGGGATCAATGCTCATTGTACGAACTTCTTTAAATATTTGTAATATTTATATGAGTTATGGTGTATATATACCATCTGTGTTGTTACTTATGGTTTACTTTGCCTCATATTCGAATTTTCCCTCCTTAGTAAGCACAATGGTAGGTCTATCTTTTGTAATTTTTCTTAGTTGTTAAAATCTATTTATTCTTTATATTCTGAAAATCCCCTTAAATGTCTTCCACTGCATGTCTATTGACCTATCCTTTAACCTACTTTGCTAATTAATTTTAGCTAACTTTGTTTTTATGCCCTCATAATTCCCCTTATTTAGGTTTAATAACATAGTTTTGAGTCCATTCCTCCCTCCCTGAAACTGAATGTAAAATTCAATCTGCTACCTCAGAACCTCTTCATTGAGATCATTGATTTAACCTGACGTTACATAACAAATCTAGTATAGTCTGCTCTCTGTTTGAATCCAAAACATACCATTCTAAGGATATATCCCAAAAAGAACCTTGAAATTATTCCAGAAATTATCCCACTCCTTCAATGTTTCCTAATTTCTTGTCCTTCCTAGATGCCTTTTACCCTTCAATATTCAGGTCCCAATCCATGTTATCCTGCAGCCATGCCTCTATAATGGCTGCAAGATTGTAATTACTTATGTCTGTTGTGTTCTCAGTCCATCTTTTTTGTTTCACATGCTACCTGCATTTAGATTTTGGTTTTAACCTTTTAGCCTTCTTGTAACCTTTAGCCTTACATGTTAACTTACTCTTAAGGCTTATACTCTGTCTTTTCCTGTCAGAGTGTTCTTTTCATTTTCTGTATCAATACCTTTTTCTTTCTTGCTTCTCTGATCTTTGATTTACTACATCTTCCTAAATTTGATCCCTTGCCTCCACTGTTCAGTTTAAAATCCTGTCTTCGTCTCTCATTATTTAGCTCACGAGAGCACCATGCTTCAGATAGAAACAGTTCCAATGGTACAGATCCCACTTCCCACAGTGCTAGTGCCAATGCCCCACAAACTAAAACGAGTTTCTCCACAGCAGTCTTTGAGTGACATATTCATCTTTTCAATTCTCGTCAGCCTCTCTTCACAAACCTTCATCTTGAGGCCTTCTTTCCCCCACACCTATCTGGACAACCCTCCCTCTTGTAGTCTCCTTCCTGTCACACATATCTCGGAGATTCTTCTTACCTTCATTCTCTTCTTACCATCACACCCATCTTGCAGTTTCCTTCTCCCATCACTCCCATCTTGCAGCCTCCTTCTCCCATCACTCCATCTCGCAGCCTCCTTTGCCCCCCCCAAACACTTTTCTTGCCACCTCTAGCCCCACAATAATCCTGCAGCCTCCTTCTCTGCTCTGTCCACCTTGCAACCACCTTCACCTCATTTCTTTCCACCATACTCCAATAATCTTTTGCAGCCTGCATTTCTGTTATCCCCTTTTTTAACCCCAGCAGATCCCCCTCACTCTGGACCTGGCAGGCAGAACTCATAAATCAAATAGAAGACTCAAAATCCTGTCCTCAGCAAAAGATGGCCACCAATCCCAACCTAGGCTAAAGGTGGCTCCCATTTCCAGCCTTAGCCAAAGGTGACCCCAATGAAACACTCACTTAGCATTCCAATACCCCACTATACACAGATTGCTTCTGTCCTGTGTTTGTTGCTGTGAATCTATTTACAGCAAGCACAAGAGAAAACTGCCCTGTGAAGAGAGGAAAGCCTCCTCACTATTTCATAGAATTATAGAATTCCTACAGTGTAGAAGCAGGTCATTTGGTCCATCGAGTCCACCACCTACTCTTCGAAGAGCGTCACACCCAGACTCACTCCCCTATCCCTGTAACCCTGCATTTCCCATGGCTAATTCACCTAGCCAGCACACACTTGGATACTATCAGCGGTTGAGAATGGCCAGACTATATTACCTGTACATCTTTGGACTGAGAGGAAACCGGAGCACCCAGAGGAACCCACACAGACATGGGGAGAATGCATAAACTCCACACAGACAGTTGCTGAAGGGTAGAATGGTATTTCGGCTTCTGGTGCTGCGAGGCAGCAGTGCTAACCACTGAACCTCTGTGCTGCACACAAATTTCCTTGAATTTTATTATGAAAAGACTTTTTTTTCTGATTGGTTGACCCTAGAGATGGCTTTTCTGGGTGATCTGAGGACTTTTATGGATGGATTATTCTGCCTCATTATGTTTTTTGACTGCTGGACTATGGAAAATAAAAAAGAAAAGAAGAAAATCCAATACTAGTGCTAGGACTTCAACTATTTGCGATCTATACCAGTGATTTGAATAAAAGGACTGAATGTACGCCTGCTAATGACACTTGGATATCTTATGGACCAGACCAAACCCCGTCAAATTATATTAAGAATATAACCCAGACCCTAACTTTTTCTTATTTTAAAGGTAAGTGTAAGGTCTTGCATTCCAGATGCAATTTGATCGGTCAACCTACCCAACGTTAAGCAAAATACAGTTTTTTTATGCTACAGTTAAAATACAGGCAAAATAAAAACCAAATAAAAGATTAGCTTAACTGTAACTATACTGAAATGCTGAACAAAATCATAGATATATTAATTACTTCTAATTAACTGTTCCTATACAGTACCATCCCACAAACACACCCTTGTCAAAGGCAAATTCAGTAAAAGAGATTGTCTTCCAGGCAAATCTAGCAGCAGGAAGAGAACCCCAGCTTTTAGCTTAATAGAGAGAGGAATAAGAGCTTCCACATCCAGCTTCAAGACTCCAGCAACTGTATAAAGCTAAAACTAAAAGCCCTGATTCTGTGGGAGCTTGAGCCCACCCATTCAGGCTGCTTCTAGTGTTCCAATTTAAAAAAGAAATTCCCAAGGCCTCACAAGCCATCTACTTTAATGGCTTTGAGCAGACTGATCATCACCTCTGTCTCAACTTTCCTTCAGTAAAAACCAGAACAAAATACACCTCTTAAAGCCATAGTATTGTTACAGATAAGTAGGAGAGTAAGCTGTGAAGTGGTCATAAGTCAGCAAAAGGGTGTAGATTGGTTAACGGGCAAAACTTAGATAGGTGGAGTATGACTTGGGAAATGTAAAGTTGTCCACTTTTGTAGAAAAATAGAAAAGCAGTACATTATTGAAATGAAGAGAAGTTGCAGAGCTCTGCCTTACAAAGGTAAAGAGATGTCTTGGTACATAAGTCGCAAAAAACAATGTATATTTAGCAAATGATTAGGAAGGCAAAATGGAATGATATTGTTTATTGCAAGAGTATTCAAATGTGAAAAGAAGGAAGGTTTGCTGTCATTGTACAGGGCATCAGTGGGGCCACATGTGGAGTACTGTGTGCAGTTTTGATTTCCTTACTTAAAAAATGACAACTGCCATCAGAAGAGTTCAGAGAAAGTTCACTTGACCAGTTCCTGGGATGATGGGGTTTTTGTATGAGGCAAGGTTGGTTAGTTTTGATCTGTATCTGACAAAGATTAAAAGAATGAAAGGTAAAAGACAAAAGATCCTGAGGAGTCTCCCACATAAGACTGAGGTGAGGAGAATTTACTTTTGAATACAGTATTCTTACTGTGCGAAGTTCTGTGTCCAGAAAGCAATGGAAGCAGAGAGATTGAATTTTTAAGTTGAGTCAGATAGATTCTTGATTGCATGGTGAAAAGCTATAGTGGATAAGCAGGGCAGTTGAGTTGAAGCCTCAATCAGATCAGCCATGATATTATCGATAATACAGCAGGTTTCAAGGGCCAAATGACTTACGTTTACTCCTAATTCATATGTTTACAAACTGAATTTCATATTATGGTTTGTTCATTTTATAAGTTTATTGACTGCAAATCACATTAAGTTGAAAATCAACCCAATCATTGAGTGAATTAAACACTTAATCTATCTTCTATGTCATTGCTCATTACAATTTCAATTTGAATATTTATAGGATGGCTCTTTTCTTTCCTTCAATTATGGTATATCTCTGGAAAGGGGAATCTTGCCTTCTCGTCAATGGTGCCCCCTGTGCCTGCATAAGACGGGGCATCATGAATGCATCCATATTCTCTGACTCCCAAAGTGTTTTCTCAGTTCTGTCAGCCATGAGACCATTGGATATCCAGAGCGAGTGCATTACCTTCATGTCCCAAATTCAAATGCTGGAATATGTAGCGGAATGGATTTTCCTTACTTAAATTTATTTAACGTATACTTACTAATTTAATATTCAGTACATATTGTGCTGTTGGATCCTATCAGGATGAAATGAGAGGAGATGCACAAAAGATGGGAGTGAAGATTTTGTTTCCACTTTGTCCAGATCTTCTAACAGATACAAAAAATGCTGGAGAAACTCTGGTGGTCTGGCAGAATCTCTAGAAAGAGAAATGGAGTTAATGATTCGATTCTGATGACACCTCTTCAGAATACTCACCTCCTCTAAAAATATGTGGGAAAGGTCTTGAATTTTAACACAACTAATTAGGGCATCACATTGGAGATTAGTGGTATGCAGACATTTCACAAGCATTTAAAATGGATAATATATGTAATTAGTTTTGAAAGAAATCCAAAAATACCTATGAAACCAACAAGCAGGGAGTGTAGTCTAAGTGAAAGGACAGGTTATGTACATTCTTTTCGACTGTCACATAGGTCGTAACAGAGATATTAAAACATTTTGGTATTCCCTTCACATGTGAAAACTTGCCTTAGAGTTGTTTAAACTCCATGGTGTCCTGCACAAAAATATGAATTTCTATATTTATATCTTAACAATGGGTAAGCATTAATTTGTTTATGACTCACATGAATGTGCTTTCACTTGCAGATATCTGCTAAAATGCTATTGTATTTTGCTTGTATTCATTTTAGCAAGCAACTCACTCTGTACCTTCCTTTGAGCTCCGAAAGCTTTCAGATTTTTTTCATACTGATCTGTGACTACCCAACATTATACTTGCTGTTTGATTTATGAAAATATACTATTTTAAGAAGTACTAGTCATTTTCATCTTATGGTTTACTGAGTAATATTTTTTCATGTATTTGAATTTCTAAACCTGATTTATTAGGAAAGGACCACAGAGTGGGGTTCGATACTAAATACTTGCAGGACTGGTACAGTTCCAAATGTATTTATTCAACATGTGACTTCTTATATTGTATGAAAATGATATGTTGGATTTATTAAACCAATATTATAAGGAATAAGAAATGAACAAAAATTATTGTGTTTATTGTGTACTATTTAAGTAGGCAGCCACATACATTCATGAAACAGATTGCTCTTGATTTATTTTGTAATGCAATCCTGTAATGCTACAAGTCAGATACACTTTGTCGATGTTGGAAAGTTTCAAGTACATTTTGAGAATCCACCACAGAAACACTGGCGCAGAGTCTTTTTTTTTGTAAATAACAGACTGTTTTTAGAAATGTGAAGTGAGACATTGAAATAGATTTATGAAGTCTAAGGGCAGAAGTGTTAATGCCGTGAGAGTGCTAGCATTGCCGCCATAGCAGCTCTGACTTCATCTCTGCACATATGAACAGTTGATCCCTGTAGTCATATATAGCAGTAAACATTAATAACTTAACAGTCTGTAGACAGCGCTGAAGATATGGAGCATTATTGAAGGATGGAATAGAGCAGGTGGCACTTTAATATGTTTAGTGTCGTGGTTGACTCTGAAGACTAGTAGAATGAAATTACTTGAGGTTGGAAAGATTTAGAAAGTGAACTCATTTTGCTGTGCTAAGGAAATGCTACTGATCAGGCTCTCTGTGTCCCTTTTCTAGGTTGGAAAATATTAACCCTGAAGAAAATGACATGGTAAGCCATTCTCTAAGGAGATTTTTTAATGTCAGTCTTATATCTTCAAGGCTTAAGCACAATTGAGTAGGTTTCCAGAGCTAAGAAGTGGGAAAAGATGAATTTGACACACTAATAATGTATGTCTCAGATGTTCCAGAATAATGGACTAATTCTGTTCAGTGTGCTATTTATGTGCAACAACCAATTGCACAAAAAGAGCCAAATAAAACCTATTTCCAAATTCATGAATAACTGCCAGAAATATTATTGATAGACATTACAGGAATTACTGAACCGAATCAACAATGCAAATACAAGGAGATCTATCGACCAGAATGAAGACTTAATTGTGGATCGAATACGCAAAGCCAGAGAGCGGAAGAAGAAAATAACTGCTGAAGAAATTAATGCAGTTATTGAGGAGAGAGATTGTGCTTTAGAAAGAGTAAGTATATTTAGACCACGAAAGGTTTATACTTTCAACCAACTACCTTCTCCCTAACAATTTTGTCATGTAACAAACATTAATGTTACAAGCAATATGTACATTTCAATGACCAATATCAACATATGAATAGTTTAAATTCTAATCTAAAATTTAAAATTAATTTTCAGAATACTGTGTCAATTATCTTCTGTTCATAATTTCAGCGGCTTCAAAACAATAATGGAAGGTGTTTTAGTTGAACAGCACATCTTTTAATATTGCTATGAAACTTTGTGCTGTGTTTATAAACTTGGTTGTACTGGGTGTCCACCATTCTTAGGATTTTCAAGCATGCCAAATGAACCATAGATCCAGTAGCCACCCTATTCTAGTCAAATATTTTCAGGGCTGGACATTATGCTGCGATGCCACACTTCCCAAATCACATAGGACATGGTGAAATGCTGTAGCACAGTTCAATAAAAAGAGATGAGGTGGACTAGCCTTTAATTGAAGTTCAGCCTAGACCCCAGGGAAAAAAATCTTTGATTAAAAATCTTTGCCAAATCATACAAAGGATCAAGGGGCTCTGGGAATTACTACTCCGTGTTGATCAGGAGTTGAACATTCCAGTCCAGGTAGGCACGAGAGGTGTGTCCACAAACATGCATTGGTCACTCCATGTAGATTTTGTGCCCTCCTAACACAGTTAGACCTAGGGACGCAAATAGATGTTATCTTAATGTAGCTGCAAGGATTGTATTCCCAGGATTTTTAGGACCATAATATATAGATATTCAGGTCATTTTTGTTTTACCTATTCGACTGTGAATTTGCCTTTGTAAATTCTGAAGTAATTTATTAGATTGCTGAATAAACAAGCAAAATAGTTGGAATCTGTGTGAAATCAAATATTTTAATCTAACCTTAAATATTTGAAATTTCAAAAAGCATTCATATTTCTTGCTATCAAAATACAGGTGAAATATTGACACCTTGCAGCTTGAATTTTATACAGCTATATCTTGAACTGTATCTATTTACAACAGTTAACAAATGTATCCTCCCAAAACGCTTCTCTTGTTTTCAGTTGTTAGGTGTCATACCCAACAACAGGAAAGAGCAAGACTCAGTCTATTAGCATTTGTATTTTAATTACTGATGCAGTAAGTGATCATTTAGTTTTTTATTAGATTTGTCAAAATATTAATATGACTAATATTTCCTTTTCAAGTGGGATCACAAGTTGAAATTTTGCTGTTGTGAGGTTTGAGACAGTAGTGATTGTCTTGGAGTTCTGACCAAGTTATAAGCACTGTCCTCCTGCTCATTCAGTTTTGACTGAGGGTTTGTGCCAATTTTCAAGCTTCAAAATAGGATCACAGAGGGAAAAGACTTAGGAAGCACTGCAATAGAGGATGTGGGTTTGACGACAGAGGTCAAACTTTGTGTTCATTTTAACAATCTGCTTCTCCTTTAATGTAAGTGGCTCATGCACAAAGCAATTACACATCCAAATATTCAAGTATCTCCTTCCAGTAAAGGTCAGCTGTGATCTGTGCTCCTCCATACTTCATTGTAGATTTGTTTTGGCTTCTATCTCCCTATATTTGTCTAAATGCCGAAATAAAAATGTATTAACTCTTAGAAAATTATATAGACCTAAAAATGATTGAGATGCTCCTGATCCAATACAATTTAAAGAATGAAACAACAAGACCTTTTCTTTTCGTGGAAGTAATAAGAATATCTGTGATAGTACATGTTTTCATCTATGTGCAATCTATGTAAAACTTGTTTGTGTTTAAACTGTAAGTTTTTGGAAATTTTATCATTCTGTAATATGGATGCTGAGAATCTTGAGAGAAATTCACGCAGGGACTACTTCTGGCAAGCAATGCATTCGTTGCTTGTTTCCTGCATTTATGCACAACTGATTAGTTTATGATATTGCTTTCATCAGAAGCATTCTGATGTACCCTTGAGTCAAAAAGGTTGAAAACTGTTATGATTTCCACAGACACTTGGAGGTGAAATGCCTTTGGCAGAAGTGATCTTTTAATCAGGTTTCAAATTGTCAAATAACTTAAAAAGGTTTCTGTAATTAAGTGCTGCCTCTGAAGATATAATTTTTGATACAGATTTAGGAAGTTATATCCTAGTCAGTATTTATAGTGAGAGATAGATTGCTTATGATTGATTTGTAACTACCTCCAGTGCTTCCTAATCTGCTTCCCTAAGGAAGGTGTGGTCATAATGTTACCTGATTGAATACAAATTTGTGAATCGTTCCAACATGCTTCAAAAACAGGTATTAAGAGCAAGAGAGATTTCTCATCATGTATGTTATGGAAAGAAAATGGGTTCTTTACCAGATCTTCAGGAGATCTTCAGATTTCAACCCTCAATATAATAGACTCCACCCTTTGGACCTAACTGTTTATAATGCACACTGCCCAACCATACTTGCCACCAGCCCACAATAGGACAGATGTATGCTTGCCTCTGTAATACGTACCCATTGTTAAGATATAAATATCAAAATTATTATTTTTTGTGGAGGATACCATGGGAATTTAAACAACTCTAAGGCAAGGTCTCTAGTTATATTATGCATGTCTGATTGCCTGTGAGGACAGTCTGGCCCCTTTCCCCGGCCACCCTCCTAGCTTTCTCACTGATCCTTCCTCTATAGTGCAGTCTCATTTCCAAGCTTCCCAAAGGGAGTGGGAGGCAGAGGATATAGTCACAGTGAGAGGAATGAGTTGAATATGATAACATGGTCGTTATCAGGGCGGCACGGTGGCACAGTGGTTAGCACTGTTGCCTCACAGCGCCAGAGACCCGGGTTCAATTCCCGCCTTAGGCGACTGACTGTGTGGAGTTTGCACATTCTCCCCGTGTCTGCGTGGGTTTCCTCCGGGTGCTCCGGTTTCCTCCCACAGTCCAAAGATGTGCAGGTCAGGTGAATTGGCCATGCTAAATTGCCCGTAGTGTTAGGTAAGGGGTAAATGTAGGGGTATGGGTGGGTTGCGCTTCGGCGGGGCGGTGTGGACTTGTTGGGCCGAAGGGCCTGTTTCCACACTGTAATGTAATGTAATGTAATCTAATCTGGTCATGAGTGGATACTGGATAGTGTTGTGGTATGTCACTGTACAGGAGGCCTCAGGAATGGGAAGATTAAGACCAGAAGAGGCATGGCTAAGTTGACAGAAGCTTGTGCGAAAGCAATAATCTCTATATAGATTACAACACAGAGAATCGTTATGAGATGAAGAGGTTTTAGGGTAACATGGGAAAGAAATAACAACAATTTATGGAGGAGGATGGGTATCTTTGTGGAAAAGGGAAGCTGAAGCACCTTGGATAAGTTAATCACACCATTAAACCATCATCATCATTGGTGGTCCCTCACAGATGAGAATGGCTCTTAGAGTGAGTCTGTAGGTGGCTATACAGACTGATGTGGCTTCCATAGGTTCTGTTAAACTTGCGACAGAAAGTAGTTGTGGAATGGGATGTATGGGGCATTGGTATGTCAGCGTGCTCCTTACTTTATATTTGCTTGGCTTCCGTTTTTTTCCTGATGACAAGTCTCGAGGTGTTTGATGCCTTCTCAGATGCTTCTCCTCCACTTTGGTTGCTCTTGCGCCAGTGATTCCCAGGTGTCTTTGGGAATGCCGCACTTCACCAGTGAAACCTTGAGGGGATCACTGAAGTCCTTCCTCTGTCCACTTGTTATTTGGACCTGGGTATAGAACACCTGCTTGGGGAGTCTTGTGTTGGTCATGCGGATGACATGCCCAGTCCATCGCAGCCGATCAAAGGTGGTCAGTGCCTCAATACTGGAGATGTTGGCCTGATCAAGCTCACTGACGCTGGTGCCTCTTTCTTCCCAACAGATTCACAGGTTCTCACACATGACTGTGTTTGTGGTACTGCTCCAGCACCTTGAGGTTTCTGCTGTTGACAGTCCATATCTCAGAGCCATAAATGAGGGCAAGAATTACCAGAGCTATGTAAACCATGAGCTTGATGTAAGATCTAACGATGTTGTCCTCGTACACTCTTTACCTCAGGCACTGAAGGCTGTGCTAGCACACTGGAGGTATCTTGAAACACAGAACACATGAATAGGAAACAACCAGAGTTTGAGGACTGTGTTTTGGTGGGAGGATTTAATGTTGGAACATTTGGTTTGAAAAAATTCTCTTAATTAAGAGTCAAGTGGATGGAGAGCTATGCTCAGCTGAGCTCCCCCCTCTTTGACCAAGCACCCCAGAAACTAGCATTGTTCCATAACATGTATTTACATTTTAGTGAGATGCCATCTTGGGCAGGAGCTCCAGTAAAGCGAGCATTGATTGACATCTCCTGTTGTCCCAAGCAAAGGCAGGGTGAATGTTTGACGATAGTGGTGACTACAAAGGCCTGTGTGTGGAAAGGCAATATACTCCAGTCTGGAATCTCCAGTTTTCTGGTGTGCTGTCATGGTTTTTAATTACCTCAGTCAATGCACAATTTCTGAATACACATGGATTTATGAATAAGATGACCAGTCAACTGTCACGTTTAAGGTGGTCTTCACCATGGTGGATAAGATAAGGTGAAATGAGGCCAAGGGAATACTGAGGGTGGATCCAGGGCTTAGCATTGGCTTAAAGTGTCAAGGATGGAGAAGAAGTCTGAAAGAATATGCTCACTAGATAAATGAATGCAATTTGTTGATATATCCTAAGAGTATAAGAAATAGGAATAATAATATCTCAGGCCTGTGCAACACTTGCTCAAACAACCCTGCCCTTGTGCGGGCCATGGACTAACTAAGGAGAAACCAGCACAGGAGACTCCAACCAAAAGGGCACACCATCTACAACTGATATGCAGACAGCCTGCTGACTACAGCCACACACACCCCCGCCCCCCCTTTGACTCTTCCTGAAGAAGGGCTTATGCCCGAAACGTCGATTCTCCTGTTCCCTGGATGCTGCCTGACCTGCTGCGCTTTTCCAGCAACACATTTTCAGCTCTGATCTCCAGCATCTGCAGATCTCACTTTCTCCTCTTTAGCTTGATGGCCATTCTGTTGAAGGGGCTGTATGACCTGCTGGAGGTGATGGGGTCATTGGTCAAGTTAGAGATGGTTGAATGACAGGTCACTTCAATAATGTTCTGAGATGATACTCAGACACCATTTAAGAGTATGCTGCCTGTCATTAATGCTCTCCCATTCTAGTAATGTAGCCTCCAAGCCAGAAGTGAAAGCCTTTTGGAAGTTGAAGCCCAGATCTGAATTGGAATGACATAGCTTTTGAGTTAAACTTGATCTGTATCCTTGGAAAAGCCTCAATGTTTTCTAGGATGAGGTACTCCTCACTGGATACCTGTGTACATTGTAAAAGCATTGCATGAATCACTCCTCATTAACAAGCTCCTTACCATAAATGAATAATCCACAAACTCTTCAGCATCTGACCTCATCTATTGTTTCTGACCTTCTACAGCAAAATTCATTTCCTTCTTTCTTCACTAAAAATATTCAAGGTCACCTTTAATATTTGATTCCTGTGAGGTTGATGCATTGAGCTGGTGGCTATATTCCATGAAGGCTATGATACATGCAAGTGAGATGACTCAGATTGATGCCATTACTGCTAAGAATAAGCATGTAGAAATCACTACACACAGCTCAACAAAAGAATCTTCAAGAATTGGCTGAGAATATACTGTCAGCTCCAATAAATTGAGTTCCAAGTAGCTGAAGGACTGATAACTTGCCAGTTCACATCTCCTGTTCCCTCAAATGCAACAAAATAATTTAATTTTTTACCCAGAAAATAGGACTAGGAGTACAGCATTTGCCCATTCAATTCTGATCTATATTTTATTTTAAGTGCTGTGGTGCATTGAGGTAATGTGGTCTTATTACTCTTTAATTGAGGTTCAGAAATACTTGACATCCTAAACAGAAGAAGATTCCTTCTGATGACTGTGAGCATTTTAATTGATATTAATTTGGCAGTTCAAATCCAACTGTACTACTTTTCTATCCATACCACAAAGTTTTCCATAATTTGCTCAAAACAACTGTCTCTGATAGCTATAGAATTGCTGAGCATGAGATATACGAGGGGAAATATTGCTCAGGAAAGTATTGGAATTCTTGGGTACAGCAACTAGCTTATTTATTTTGTTTGCCATATAATGAGCTGTTAATACAGCAGGGATAAAAACTAAATATGCAGAACCACCAAGCAACAGCACCAGTACCTAATAAATATCACTGGCTCACTTGTTTGCCAAAATAATTAGCTAAAAATGTACTTACTGTACCTTGTACAAATAAAGCTGCTGTTGGAGGCAATTTGTAAAGTGGTAGTGCGGGAACCTGCAGTTTCTGGAAGCATCGTAAAGTGAACATGTGCTGACATTTGATTACTGGTTCATTGGCTGAGTTATAATCCTGTTCTGATCAATTCACTGGAGTTTGCTTGATTACTTCTGGGAGTCTGAAAAATATTAAGAGTTCTCTTCGTGGAAATTTATCTTGATCTTTTATACCTCCCCAGGAGATACGTAGATGAGAAAAATGTTCATGACAATGAAAATTGTACATCATCTGTTGGAAGCATTGTGCCCAGTGGACCATGTGGCATTTTGTTGCTCCACAATTATGTTCTTGCATTTAATGTCTTGATCTGATGAACTAGTTCTGTATGACAATTATGCTTTTCATTTGAAATTAGTGCTATTTCTAATAATGATGCACTCACAATGACAATGTAGAGAACTTGGAGTGTGAGTTGTTCCATATTGTGTTAATTGGCTGAATGTTAAAAAAAGAGATACGATGAAGATGCCTATGGAACACACATTGAATCAAGCTAAACCCACCTGACTCAACATGATGCTTCATTTTAAGGTTAAATGCTTTAATTCATAAATATGAAGATGAAATATTAGCATGTGCATTACTTCACCAAAGATCAGCTCAGGAGGAAAATTAAGAAAGCAAAATAGGTATGGATCATCTATCTGGTCTCTTGGCAGGAGACTGTTTGTTGTGGCTTACATGATTTAAGGTTGACACATTTGCAAACATTTATTTCTGAACTTGGAAAATACAGAGAGAGTGAACATAACATTCTCATATTTCAAAATGAAGTGAGTACGTTCTCAGAATTTTCTTTTACTTCAATGGAGGGCACATTTCATGTTTTATGTGCAGTTATGTTTCTTGGTTGAATCATGTACTTACCTAATATGTTAAAAAGAAATACATGCTAGTCAATGCTGCATTATCGATTTCTTTTCCTCCCTTAATTAATGTGACAAGATGTGTTAAAGGACACAGTTAAGGTAATTTCACAGAATACGAAAATCTAAAACCCTTCAACAGCTAAATGCTGGGGATTGTAAAGAGAAGTTGGCATCTGGTCAAAGCATTCGTTGGATTAAAATGCAAATAAAGTAGGCATCTTGTGCTTTGGGACTCCTGCTATGAACAGACTGTAGAATTTCACCTTTTTGTTGACATTTATGTAATTTGGAATTGATCAGAGGAGTAATTGTACAAAATATTATAGGTTCTCTATTCAAGTGTATATAAGTAATTTAAAAAGCAGAGTAAAGCATTTCAAAGTAAATTTTGAAGCATTTATCTATTTTTATCACTGAAACTGAAGAAAAAAATCTATACAATAATTGCAAGATATTTTAATTAATGTCAGCTGAAATGTATCAATAACTAGGCTATGGTTCTGAATTAAACTAAACATAAATTTCACCAGTTTTAACATTTAAAATGTTGCTTGACATATAGTTATCATATTTTCATGTCATCATCTTCATCATCTATTCTTTGTACAAGACAGGTTTTTAGTTCATAAGCTTCTCCATATCTCATGTCCATACCAGCTTCTTCATTTCCAATAACTTCCTTCAATGTTCAAGCCATTCAGTATTGATTTTCTCTTCCTCTATTTTTCAGTAAGTCTTCTCTCTAATTTGCATTTCCTCCTTTTCATGTACAAAGCTAAAACTTAATACTATACAAATTATTCCTTTTTAACTACTGAAAGTCGATGTTTCTAAGGTATCATTGCATGTGTAAGTGTTAACTTCCTCCTGAATTCCTTAAAGTTGCTCCAGCCTTTCTGTTTGAACTCTTGAGTGCTCATAAAACAATTTGTTTTGTAGTCATAGAGACATACAGCACAGAAACAGACCCTTCAGTCCAACTCGTCCATGCCGACCAGATATCCTAACCTAATCTAGTCCTATTTGCCAGCACTTGGCCCATATTCCTCTAAACCCTTCATAAACCCATCACGATGCCTTTAAAATTGTTGTAATTGTACTTGCCTCCACCACTTCCTCTGGCAGCTCATTCCATACACACACCACCCTCTGTGTGAAAAAGTTGCCCCTTAGGTCTCTTTTAAATCCTTTCCCCTCTCACCCTAAACCTATGCCCTCTAGTGCTGGACTCCCCCACCCCAGGGAAAATTTGTCTATTTACCCTCTCCATGCCCCTTATGATTTTATAAACCTCTATAAGGTCACCCCTCAGCCTCTGATGCTCCAAGGAAAACAGCCCCAGCCTATTCAACCTCTCCTGATAGCTCAAATCCTCCAGAATTGCACACAATATTCCAAAAGTGGCCTAACCAATGTTATAACATGACCTTTCAACTCCTATACTCAATGCTCTGACCAATAAAGGAAAGCATACCAAACACCTTCTTCACTATTCTATCTACCTGCGATTCTACTTTCAAGGAACTATGAACCTGCACTCCAAGGTCTCTTTATTCAGCAACACTCCCCAGGACCTTACCATTAAGTGTATAAGTCCCGCTCTGATTTGCCTTTCCAAAATGCAACACCTCACATTTATCTAAATTCAACTCCACTCTTCAGCCCATTGGCCCATCTGATCAAGAGCCTGTCGTACTCTGAGGTAACCTTCTTCGCTGTCCACTACACCTCCAATTTTGGTGTCGTCTGCAAACTTATGTATAATCCCAGTCAATTTAGGTCTTTAAAATTTGGCAAATTAATTTTTATTTCTTTTTTTGTTTATTTCTACAATACAGCCTTTAAACCAGTTTACATCATACATTATTTGACTTGAAAAAGCCATTATCTCTTCCAAAATACTGGAAAGTGGCTCCTTTTTCAAGTATTTGCAGATAAATTAATTCTAAATGAATTTTCTTTAAAATAAAAACTGAGGTGTGAAATTCAGTTTTTGGCAGCATCTACAGAGAGATAAAGAGCATTGATATTGCCCGTCAATGACCTTTCAACGCTGCCTTTTGGGTCTGCTAGATAGAGGAGAAAGTGAGGTCTGCAGATGCTGGAGATCAGAGATGGAAATGTGTTGCTGGAAAAGCGCAGCAGGTCAGGCAGCATCTAGGGAACAGGAGAATCGACGTTTCGGGCATTAGCCCTTCTTCAGGAATGAGGAAAGTTGGTCCAGCAGGCTAAGATAAAAGATAGGGAGGAGGGACTTGGGGGAGGGGCGTCGGAAATGTGATAGGGTCTGCTAGATACTCTGTTTTCTAACTGTTGACTTCATAGCGGTATGATAATGGTATGAGACTGAGTCAGATTTATTGCAGCCTCTGTATCATATTTGATCTGAAATTGGTGTTAGAGCCCTCACTGATGCTTCATTGTTTTATTTTATTCTTTTATCAATTTTGATTTGAGCTCTGAACTGGGAATTGTGACCTAAAGATGACTTTTGGACTGAGTAAGATTTAAAATGAAAACAGACACAATAAGCTTTGGATTATTTGTGAGGCCAGGCCTCACAAATCACTGATTTAACTGCTGTATCATTGGCAGTCATTGGCATTAAGACTGCTTATTTCAACCTCTAACATTTCAACCTCTAACATTTCCTGAGTTCATCCCTATTTTAGTTCATCTGCTGCTGAAATCCTCAGCAGTGTATTTGTTTTTATGAAATAGTGTATTCCAACACTGATTGAATTCCCAAACCTTCCTTCTGGAATTTGTGATCATTGAAATTACAGCTGATGCCTGTGACCTAATTTACACCAAATTCTCGTCTCCTATTTGCCCCTGTTCCCGCTAACCTACATTAGTTAATCAACTTTCTATTTCAAGAATTTTGAAATTTCTCCATGCACTCAATCTCTATCTCTAAGTTCCTTCAGCCACTCAGATATATTTGTGCACCCCTAATTTTGACTTCTGAAAGACCACTGATTTAACTGCTGTATCATTGGCAGTCATACTAGGTGCGAAGCTGCCTAGGAGCTGAACTCTGGAATTCATTTCCTAAAAACCTCAGCTAGTCTTTCTTCCTTGAGGAAGTTCCTTAAGAAGTACCTTTTTGAACAAGCTTTTGGTGATCTCCTGTAATATCTCCTCACATGGCTTGGTGTCAAATTCCCAATTATAATGCTCCTGTAAAGTGCCTGAGGATATTTCATTATGATAAAGCCACCATGCAAGTACAAGTTGTTGTTGATCTTAAAAGTGATGAAAGAGCACAATAATGAAACAGCCGCCCAGATTACATTCTTCCCAATTTTATTTTCTGGTGACATCAACAGAGAAAATAATTGATCAGAGCTTTCAATAGTCTGGCTGTTTGTGTCTGTCAAACAAGAATCACCCCCCCACCCCCACCCCCAATATGTGAAAGAAATGTTGCTTTGCTGTTAGTGTTTTTTAAGCAGTCTTGTGAATTCCAGCAGCAACTTCCTTTGTTCAAATCTGTTTTATTTCCGTGAAAAAAGGAGTGTAATACTTAATTGTATTTAAAGCTTAAATCAGAACATGTCATCTACATTTCTAAACAAAGTCATGTCATTCATTCAAAAATGTAAAACGTACTTCAGGTCTGTTTTTACTGTCATATTCTGCACGCTGATGATAAATCTTAATTTGATTAATTGTACATTTTAGTCACTTAATTTCAGTTACCAAAATGAACAAAATTGCTTTAAAATATTTTTGGCATCAATGTAACATTATTGAAACCTGTCCCTTGCTAATGAATCAATGATAACTTACTTTCTCTGTAATTGGCATTTTGCCAATCAATGCTGTTTGAGATTCTAGCTAGAGGGTGTAATACATTTCAATATTCCACAGATGCTTTGTTTTTAAATACACAAAAACATTGTGTATTAGCTTTAGGGGGTGATTGAGTCCCTGGGGTGGCCTGGTACTATTGCAAAAACTTGTGCCTGTGTAGCTATGCTTTTCAGTGTATTTGGTCTACAACTTCAGCTTGTTGTCTGAACAGCATTGTTGCAGAATGCCCCTGTGTTGCTAAAATGAACCCTGAACTGTCCAACGTTCCAACTAACACCTTTGTAAAGGGAAAATTAAAATTGTTAATATGCCAAGAGGGAATTGCTTGATTACTTAAATTAGCTGCTATGTTCTTAGACATTGTGGATGCCCACTCATAGTGGCTGTACCTGCATTGAGTTCATTTGTCAAACATGGGGACAATGTTACAAAAGCTGCAAGCATCTTTTTTTAACGCATGGGCCCCTGGAAGTGTTGGTCACAGACAAATGGACCATCATTTACCAGCAGAATGGTATTCGGCATATAAGGACAACTCCATACCATCCATTGTCTCATGGTCTGGCAGAAAGTGCAGTCCAAACTTCGAAGGCAGGCTTAAAGAAACATCCTACAGCGTCAGCCAATTATGGGACCACCCTTCATACAACTACAAGGATAGCTCCAGCAGAGTTGCTCAGGGGGTGCGGGGAAGGGAGGGGGCTGAGGTGGTTGGAAGGTGGGTGAATTAGCATCAGGACTGCCAATGGAAGACACAAGACTCCTCCAAGCGACCAAGACACTTTACTTCAGGGGACACAGTTTGGTGCCAAAACCACGGAAATGGCCCTGCATGGGTAAGAAGCATGGTCAACACGAGGTCAGGTCCAGTGATACACAAAGTTTGGGTCGATGAAGTGGTCCTCGCAAACACATGGACTACCTGAAACCTGCAAACCTGCAAACAGGGCAGCAGCAAAACATTTCCCACCTATCAGAACAGCCGGAAATGCTATCGGTACCCATGGATTTTCGCCCTCAACCTAACGTTGAAGGAATCTCAGAGTCTGAGGTAGTTACAGCGGATGTTGCAGCCTTGATGCCTTTACCACCTGAAGAAGAGGACAAATTTCTTTCAAGAGATGCTTAGGGCGCAAGAGACAGGCTACAGTCCAGTACACGCTGCCTGTATCTGAGGCTGAGTTGGAAAATCCAGACCCAGATGGAAAAACCCAGGAGAGGCTACAAGAAAAGGAACAGGCTTACATCATTGGATTTAGAGGGAAAGGAATGTAGTGATTGTAATGAGGTCAGTCAGGTGGATCTAATAGAATATGCGTTCCCTGAGTCGGGCTGTTAATGTGGTCCAATTGGGGAGCCCTGGCTGACAGATATAACTAGGAGTATCAGGGGTTCTGTTCACTCTGACAGCTGACTGAGGAACCTGGCCAGTGGCAAGTATAATACATATGTAATTGAGAGGTGACTTAGTCATGACATACCGGCATCAGTGAAGTTATTTCAGATATTCAGACCTGCACTGATCCATATTTCTAGGCTAGACCATTAGAATCTCCTTCCCCTCTGATATAGGGCTGACTCTCTTCCTCAAAGATGGCTCTTGCAGGTCAGAGCATACCTTCCTCTGGGTCTTCTTGTGCCACAAGTCTTACTGTGAGTTTTTTCCAGGGGGTGGCTTCCAGGTGCTTGTTTTAATTTATCTTGTCCTGGACCTTCACCCTGATCACCCTTCACTATTGCCATGCTGGAGAGGTGTAGCTTCCACATCCTCAGGCACTGAAGTCAAGATGCTAGAAAGGCTGATCAATACTTCTTCAACAAATAACCCTCAGGCTGTTGTGACTGGTTTCTCCTGAACCTTTGTGACCTATTTGACCTTGGTTTCCAATGTTCTGCATAACTGATAGCTACAGGCTGCAGTTCAATTGATTTGGCTAATTTTCTGTTAGGCTTGATATCTACAGCTGTGGGTCAATTTAGGATGTACAATTTTGAGGGTATGGTCATGTGATCACAGTCCCTTCTATTTATCCCTTTAAGCATCTGGTGAAACTAAGACTACAGGCTCAGACCATGCTCTCATGCAGGCAAGTAGCAAGTCTCAGATGGATAGCCTAGCTCCCTGAGTATCTTAGTTCTCCATTGTACATAGACATCAATACCCTATCAACGAACTGTCTTCCTTACGCACAATAATAAGCCTAACAGTACTATGTACAAATAACTCAATACATAACTAGAGAATTAGCCACTATTTACATATACTGGCTCAACCTCAAGCCTCTTTGGCAATTAGCAGCACTCGATAGAGTAAAATTCATACAGCGCACTAATTAACACGGCCTTTTCATGAAGCAGTCTGGGTTAATTAATTTCTTGGCTCCTAATATAGGAGCATAGAGTCCATAGTTAGTTTCTGGATAAGTTCCTTCCAGCGGATGAATTTAACCATGAGGACAGTGAGGTAGATCAAAGTAAACAGAATGAACACAGCCAAGTATGATAGGAGACATATGGGTATATATGCATGTTTTGAGCCCTAGGCCCAGAGGTCATCCCACCAATTAATCGCTTTGATTTCCCTAGTACCCTTTCAATTTGCTCTGTCTGCTGAATAATAGTAACAAAACATTAGGTGCGTTTGTAGCGAAGGCGACGATCAAGTGGTATTATTTGCTAAACTATTAATCCGTCGATTCAGCTAATGTTCTGGGGACCTTGGTTTGAACTCTGATGATGGAATTTGAACTCAATAATAAAGAAAATCAGTAATTAAGAATCCACTGATAACTATGAAATCATTGTTGATTGTCGCAAAAATAATCTGTAGTTCACTAATATCCTTCAGGGAAGGAATTGTGTCAACCTCACCTAGTGTGGCCAACATGTAACTCCAGACCCACAGCAATGTGATTGACTCTCACTTGTCCTCTGAAATGGCTGAGCAAGCCACTCAGTTTATCATTCCCTACAGAGTCTCAAAGAAATGGAACCAGGTGCTTCACCTGGCATCAACCTCGGCATCGGAAAAGTCCACGGCAGAAACAGCCCTGTTAACTCTGCAAAGTCCTCCTTACTAACATCTAGAGACGAGTGCCAAAATTGATAGAGCTATCTCACAGACTGGAGGAGAAAGTGAGGACTGCAGATGCTGGAGATCAGAGCTGAAAATGTGTTGCTGGAAAAGCGCAGCAGGTCAGGCAGCATCCAAGAAACAGGAGAATTGACGTTTCAGGCATAAGCCCTTCTTCAGGAATGAGGAAAGTGTGCCCAGCAGGCTAAGATAAAAGGTAGGGAGGAGGGACTTGGGGGAAGGGCGTTGGAAATGCGATAGGTGGAAGGAGGTCAAGGTGAGGGTGATAGGCCGGAGTGGGGGTGGGGGCGGAGAGGTCAGGAAGAAGTTTGCAGGTTAGGAAGGTGGAGCTGAGTTCGAGGGATTTGACTGAAACAAGGTGGGGGAGGGGAAATGAGGAAGCTGGAGAAATCT
>NC_057719.1:58575615-58658290 GCF_004010195.1 Chiloscyllium plagiosum
CTTGACCTCCTTCCACCTATCGCATTTCCAACGCCCCTCCCCCAAGTCCCTCCTCCCTACCTTTTATCTTAGCCTGCTGGGCACACTTTCCTCATTCCTGAAGAAGGCTTATGCCCGAAACGTCGATTCTCCTGTTCCTTGGATGCTATCTCACAGACTGGTCAAGCAACAGCCAGACATAGTCATACTCACGGAATCATATATTACGCACAATATCCCAGACACCATTATCACCATGCGTGGATACGTCCTGATCTACTAGGAGGACAGACTCAGCAGAAGTGGCGGCACAGTGAAATAAAGTCAGATGGAGTTGGTCTTGGAGTCCTTCATGTTGGCCCCATGAAGCACCATGTTTTCAGGCTAAACATGGGCAAGGAAACCTGATTGTCACGTACTGTCCTCTCTTGATAATTCGGTATTCCTCCATATTGAACAACGCTTGGAGAAAGCACTGAGGATGTCAGTGGCACAAAATGTGCTCTGAGTGGGTATGTGAGTAACCACCATCAAGAATGGCTTGGCAACAGTATTACTGATCAAGCTGGTCGGGTGTGAAAAGACATAGCTGCTAGACTGGGTCTGCAGCAAGTGGTGAGAGAACCAACAAGAGTGAAAAGTATATTTGACCTCATCCTTACCTATCTGTCAGCTGCAGATGCATCTGTCCATTACAGTATTGGTCAGAGTGTTTGTGTTTGTGGAGACAAAGTCCTGCTATCACATGGAGAATAACCTCCCTAATGTTGTATGGCACTGTCACCATGCTAAATGGGAGAGACTTGAAACAAATCTAACAATTCAAGACTGAGCATCCATGAGGTGCTGTTAGCTATCGACAGCAGCAGAATTGTTCTCCAGCACAACATGCAACCTGGTTCGGCATATCCCCTACTCAACCATTAACATCAAGCCAGTGGATGAACCCTGGTTCAATGGAGAGTGCAGGAGGGCATGTCAGGAGCAGCACCAGGCATACCTGAACATACTTTCAATAGGTGAAGCTACCAAACAGGACTATTTGAATGCCAAATAGTGTTAGCAGCAAGTATACATACAGCTAAGCAATCCCACAATCAACAGATCAGATCTAAGCTTTGCAGTCATGTCACATCCAGTCATGAATGGTAATGGATGATTAAACAACTCACTGGAGGAGGAGGCTCCACAAATATCTCCATCTTTAATCATGGAAGAGCCCAACACATCATTGTGAAAGATAAGGCTGAAGCATTCACAGCAATCTTCAGCAAAAAGTGCCAGATTCAATTCGGCTTCCTCCAGTGGTCACCAGCATTACAGATATCAGTCTTCAGCCAATTTGATTTGCTCCATGTGATATCAAGAAACGGTTGGAGACATTGGATACTGCAAAGTTTAGAGGCAGTGACAGCAACAGTACCGAAGATATCTGTCCAGACCTTCCTGTTCTCCTAGTCAAGGTCTTCCAGTACAGTTACAACACTGGCATCTACTTGAAAAATGGAGAAAGTTGCCCAGAAATGTCCTGTGCATAAAAAGCAGGACAAACCCAACCTAGATAATTATCGCCCCATAAGTCTACTCTCAATCATCAACAAAGTGATGGAGGTGCCATCAAGCACATGCTCAGCAATAACCTGAATCTTGGTTCTGCTAGGTGACTAAGCTCCTGACCTCATCACAGCATTGGTTCAAACATGGGAAAAAGAGCTTAATTCCAGAGGGGAGGTGAGAGCGACAGCCCTTGATACCAAGGTTGCATTCAACTGAGTGTGGCATTGATGAGCCCTATCAAAACTGAAATCAATGGGAATTCGGGGGCAAACTCTCAGTTGGTTGAAGTCACACCTGGTACATAGAAAGATGGTTATGGTTATTGGAAGTCAGTCATCTCAGCTCCAGGACATTTCTGCAGGAGTTCCTCAGGGCAGTGTCCTCCACCCAACCACCTTCAGCTGCTTTATCAATGATCATCCCTCCATCATAAGATCAGAAGTGGAATGTTCACTGATGATTGTCCATGTTCAGCACCATTCACAGCTCCTCAGATACTGAAGCAGTCCATGTTCAAATGCAAATCTGGTTTACCATTGACTAGAAACTCAACTGCACTCACCACATAAACACAATGTCTTCAAGGCAGGTCAGAGGCTAGGAATACTGTAGCGAGTCACTCACCACCTGACCTTCCAAAACCTGTCCACCATCTATAAGGCAATCAGGAGTGTGATGCATTACTGTGCACTTTCCGGGATAGTTGCTGCACCAACAACACTCAAGAAGCTTGACACTATCCAGGACAAAGTAGCTGCTGGGTTGGCACTACATCCACATGCATCCACTCCTTCCACCACCAACCCTCAGCAGCAATGTGTGCTATTTAAAAGATGCACTGCAAAAATTCACCAAAGATCCTCAGACAGCACTTTCCAAATTCATGACCATTTTCACCATGAAATACAATAGAAACATGGCAACACCACTACCTTCAAGTTCCCCTTCAAGCCACTCATCATCCTGACATGGAAATGTATCACCTTTCCTTCACTGTTGCTGGGTCAAAATCCTGCAATTCTCTCCCTAATAACATTGTGGGTCAACCCACAACAGGTGAAGAAGGCAGCTCGCTACCACCTTCTCAAGGGCAACTAGAGATGGGCAATAAATGCTGGCCAGTCAGCGATAAGCACGTTCCACAAATGAATTTTGAAAAATGTCATTTGTGTCTGGATCTGCTGTAATATTTCTGTTAATACTTCAATGCCCATGTCGTACTTCTCCCAATAATCTCTGAAAATTTATCCGAGTTCACCACTGACATTGACCAAGATTTCACTCCTGCTGTGGATGTCTGTCAGCTCGATTAGGCCTACCCTGGCTGGTATATGTGGCCTAATACAAAAGTGGTGTTTTGGATGTTAGATGTGAAAGTCCCATACTGGTAATGTTTTAGGGAAGTTGTAATGCCATATTCATCCTCCCCCAAACACTACCCTAGTGATGTCTGTGTTCAGGCTCCAGCTCTCTACAGTACAATTTAGGATAGCATCTGTGTGGAAACCACACAAGGCATCTTCATTTGAATATGTGGATCGGGGCATAAAATTACATCTTTTGTTTATTGAATTTTATTTAGAGTGGTACCTATGAATCCTCCCTCTGTCCCAACAGTGTATACAAAGGTGCCGTCGTATTCTAACCATGCTCCCTCTTGGATAATGCCAACACTTTACACCTTGAAGAATTGTAACCCATTTTGATTTGGCTGTATGATTGGGACCATCACTGTGGCTTGTCCTGAGGTCCCCTTACAATTGTTGTTAAGCTGGACCTTGGTCAATTGTCATAATTAACTATTTGAAATACTGGGATGTATCTTCTCTTAACAAGTGCTATATCTGTTCACCAGTGGTCCAAATGGGACCTGTCCTTCCTGAAGAAGGGCTTATGCCCGAAACGTCGATTCTCCTGTTCCCTGGATGCTGCCTGACCTGCTGCGCTTTTCCAGCAACACATTTTCAGACCTGTCCTTCTTAGCCTACCTGGAGGTTCTCCCTCAACTGTTCAATCATCCACTGCCTATATATGCGCCAAGGGACCAATTCTGCTGCCTACTGTCATTATCTATCTTTCCTGATAGTCTTGTTTATGGTCCAGGTTGCCCTTTTAGCATGATTACTCAGTGTTGGTCTGCCTGATTTTCTTTTATTCCCTGCTTGGTGGGGGACTGTTAGTGACTGTCCAAGATGATCCAAGGTCTTTTGACTTGCTGGGTTAAAAGTTTGAGTTTATTATCCACATTAGCCAAATCAAGTCTATCAACTGTGGACAGTTGTGCTCTGTTGCCAAATCACTGGACATATTTTTTGCTATGCCCCAGCGTGTCAATCCCTGTTTTTCATCCAAATAGCCACTAAGCTAAGTACCAGTATAATTTCAGAAGTTGGAAAGGGCGCTATGTTGGCAGCTGCATTCCGGATAATTCTAACATGTCACTGGTACCAATTTATGGTAAGTAGTATATATTGTCATACAGAGTTTTGCCTGTGTGTTTTAAAACCACCCATTTTATGGTCCTCGTGTAGTCATAGAATCATAGAATCCCTACAGTGTGGAAGCAAGCCATTTGTCCCATTGAGTCACACTGACCGTCTGTAGAGCATCCCATCCAGATCCATCTCTCTACCCTATCCCTATCACCCTGGCTAATCCACCGAACCTACACATCCCTGGACTGTGGCAGGAACCGGAGCACCTGGAGCAAACCCACACAGAATCAGGGAGAATGTGCAAACTCCACACAGAGAGTAGCCTGAAGATGAAATTGAACCCAGGTCCCTGGCGCTGTGAGGCAGCAGTGCTAACCAGTGAGCCACAATGCCACTCCTGAATAACCATTTGTCCTGAACAAATGTGTAGGAATGCACTTCTGGCTGGTTTCCCATTTCTAATTTAATTAGAAATGGGAAATTAGCATCACCAAGGGGAAGAATAGGCAGAGAGCAGATGAACGCAAAAGAATTGGCGGCCTGAAGTGCATATACTTTAATGCAAGGAGTATAGTAGGTAAGGCAGATGAACTTAGGGCTTGGATTAGTGCCTGGGAGTATGACATTATTGCGATTAAAGAGACTTGGTTGAAGGAAGGACATGATTGGCAATTAAATGTTCCGGGATATAGATGCTTCAGACAGGACAGGAAGGGAAGTAAAAGCGGGGAAAGAGTTGCATTGTTGGTCAGGGATGATATCACGACTGTGCTAAAGGAGGACACTGTGGAGGGCTTGAGCAGTGAGGCATTATAGGTGGAGCTGAGAAATAAGAAGGGTGCAGTTACATTGGTGGGGCTTTATTACAGCCTCCTAACAGTGAGTGTGAGGTAGAAGAACAAATAGGTAAACAGATTATGGAAAGATGAAGAGGCAACAGGGTGGTGGTGATAGGAGATTTTAATTTACCCAACATTGACTGGGATACACTTAGTGTCAGAGGCCTGGATGGGGCAGAACTTGTAAGGAGCATCCAGGAATGTTTTCTAGAGCAGTATGTCAATAGTCTGATGAGGGAAGTGGCCATATTGGACCTAGTGTTAGGGAATGAGCCAGGCCAGTTGGTAGAAGTTGCAGTAGGGGATTTCGTTGAGAATAGTGACCACAATTCTATAAGTTTTAGCATACTCGTAGACAAAGGTGAGAATGGTCCTAAGGGACAAGTGCTAAACTGGGTCAAGGCCAATTATGTCAAAATTAGGCAGGAGCTTGGAAATGTGGATAGGGGCATCTATTTGACAGGAAGTCCATCTTTGATATGTGGGAGGTTTTCAAAGATAGGTATGACCCTTTTAGAAAAAGGGATAGGAAAGACAAGAAATGGTGTGACTAGCCAAGAGGAAAAGGGAAGCGTACATAAGGCCCAGGCAGCTAAGAATCCCCTCTGCCCCCTGTTGAAAGCATCTACATCCTTCCTATAATGAGGCAACCAGAACTGGACACAAAATTCCAGCTACCGTCTAACCAGGGTTTTACAGAGCTGTAGCAAAACCTCATGGCTCTTAAACTCAATCCCACTATTAATGAAAGCCAAAATACCATATGCCTCCTTAACAACCCAATCAACTTGGGTGGCAACTTTGAGGGATCTATACATGGACTCCACTGTTCCTCCACACTGACAAGAATCCTGCCTTTAACCCTGCAATCAGCATTCAAATTCAACCTTCCAAAATGAATCACATCCCATTTATCCAGGTTGAACTCCATCTGCCACTTTTCAGCATTGCTCTGCATCCTGTCAATGTCATGTTGTAACCTGCAACAGCCCACGACACCATCTACAATACCACCGAGCTTTGTGTCATCGACATATTTACTAACCCACCTTTCCACTTCTTCATCCAAGTCATTTATTAAAAACTACGAAGAGCAGAGACCCAAGAACAGATCAAGGAATTAGGTGGTGGGATTTCCTCCACTAAATTTGGCTGCGTGATCTCACCCACCAAGTTAGCTAGTGTTTCTGGTCCTTCCAGCAGCATAGACTGGAGTCTTGAGTCTGGCTTATGTGGCAGTGCTAACTACAAGGGTACCCTGCAGCCTCTTGCAAAGTGCCTGTATGCCCACTATTGCAGCGGCAGCTGCTACCTTGGACCTCCCTACTGCTGATTCCCCTCTCACTGGGGGGATAGCTGTATGGAGGTAAATGGCTCTGATAATAGCTTCCCTAGTTTCAGTTCTCCCCTTCATTCCCAGGGGGCCAAGGTTTATGGTTTAATGAGTGCATTTTTATCTTGCCTTGTTTGGGGTGCTCTGATTCATGGACCTCTTTCTCCCATGCTCAGGACACCTTTCTTATCACCCATCATTCTGTGGTGATATTCTCCGTTGTATCAACATTTTCGCATGATTTCTTTGCTGCCTCAGCAGCATGTGAAACATGTGTTTGGATCCAATTTACCCTGTTTTGCAGTGTCTGCAAAGTCCGGTCTAGGTTATAGAGATTCTTGTGAACTTCTATTGGGTGTTCTCCCTTTCACTGCCTACACTTACTTAATTCCTTCACGCATCTCCCATATTATATCTTACAGTGCCTAGGCTTGCCATTTTCTTGGCCTGCAGATCCCCTCCTCCCATATTCAGAGGATTGGGTAAGGCAAAATGCTTCACAAGGTTCAGACACATTAACATTAATTTTATCTTCAACATTTCGACGTTGATGGAGGTCAGCTGTGGATTCAATTGTGGGGATTTTCTTGGCTATCTCCAATTGCACCACCATAAACAAGGTTGTTTAGTTAGAAGTCTTGAAGTCTCAACCTTCCTACTTTCAAGATGGATGTAAAATTCAATCATGTTGTGGTCGCTGCTACCTACGGGTGCCTTAACTCTGACGTAATTAATTAATACTGTCACATTACTCAATACCAAGTCTAATATAACCTGCTCTCTGCTCAGTTCCAAAGCATGCTGCTCTGAGAAGCTATCTCAAAGGCACTCAATGAACTTCTCATCCAGGTTACTATTGCCAGTCTGATTTATCCAATTGAGATTTAGATTGAAGTCCTTTGTGATTATTGCTGGCCTTAATTCCAAGCAGCCAAAAATTATTCTTGCACGCTTTGTCCCTCGTTGTGATTACTGTTAGGAGGCCTGTAGATCACTCCCACTGATGATTTCTTTCCCTTTCTCATTTTGAACAAAACAATTCTATATCCTGGTCTCCTGAACCAAGGTTGCACAAATACCATTCTGATTAGCACTGCTAGGAGAACGTAGGGACTGCAGATGCTGGAGATCAGAGTTGAGAGTGTGGTGCTGGAAAAGCACAGCAGGTCAGGCAGCATCTGAGGAGCAGGAGAATCGACGTTTCAGGCATAAGCTCCCAGCTCCAGCCACACTCCAGGTACTAGCCTCAAGTCCTGCCGTGTTTTTACTATTTCCCCAGATCTCCCCCTTACTGAAGATGCCAAACACAACAATTGGCCGTGTCAAAATATAAATTAATCTTCCTCATAATGTCGAAGCCTAAATTGTGCTCAGCGTCAATATGGAGATTAACTAACACGGCTGTCTGATAGCACTCCACATCTCCCAGTTCAAGTTCTATAGTTCTGTTTCCGCCACCTTCTGTAAGTGTCCAGTGAATTCAGTCAGAAGAGTTTTCTTACAGGTGTGCAATTTGTTATCAAATCGTTTCAGTCCTCAGAAATGGCCTCAACTTCATCCTTCTATGATCCCAGATTAATGAGTTTGACACGCATTGCGACATTGAACATTTCTTCTGCCGCCTCTGCGTCTGGGCCCACTTTATCCATTCAGACTCCCGCCCACCCACCCAACAAGGACCCCATCTCCCACCTCCAGCATGCCCCATCTACCTGGACACCCCATGCTGGCCTGTTACTCACACTGAACCTCTTTATTTCTAACAACCACTGGCACCGACGTGATACCTACACTGTCGTCACTTCTGCCCCTGCAATTGTCACCGCTGCAGCCACTTCTGACCCCAGAAATGTCACTCACCGGAACACCGATGACTATACCATTGATGTCACTTTGCCATCAGCGACATCACTCACCAGAACTCAGCTGCTGATGTCACGCGTTACATCACCCCTGTGGGTACTGTCGTAGGCCCCACTCCCAACCCACCATGGTGAGTGTCACTTCCGCTAGTGATGTCACTCCCAATCCCATAACCATGCCCACTCCAGTGGCAGTCTGCACTCCAGTCTCAGCTCCAGCGCCACCCCAGGTTCTACGTCCCAGTGCTGCTGTGTTTTTACTATTCCCCCGGACCTCTCCCTTACTGAGGATGAAAGTTCAGTCCTCAGCAAAGGCCTCCTGGATTAATGCGTTTGACATGCATTGCAACATCAAACATTTCTTCCTCCACCTACGGACCCACTTTTTCAATTCAGACTCCCACCCACCCACCTTCTCCTGCCTCCAACATAGCCCATCCACCTGGACACTCCGTGCTGTCCTGTTACCCACCCTGAACATCTTCATTTCTAACAAGACCTGCAAAGGACCTCTGCTGTTTTATATCTTCAGAACAATTCACTCACTGACCAAATGCTTTTTCCTCACTATATTGGACATAAAAGAACGTAAGTTGAACAAACTCTCATGTATTTACCTCAATACTTGGGTTTCCTCAACCATTTCAGAATCTTCTCCTGGCCCCTGGAACTACTTGGATGCCATTAGCCACACGGCTGCTCCAGCCACAACCACCATAGTGAATTATGACATCATTTCCACCCTCGTCGCCCCACAGACCACAACCACTGCCGACCATGCTGCAGTGGAACAGATCGCCGTCCAGACAACCACCTCCACAATCACCGGGAAGATGACCACCTCCGCGACCGCTGCAGGATCCACTGCTGCTGCGACTGCCACAGGATCCACTGCCACCGCAAGATCTTTCCCTTCTCCCCCTGTTTGTTAAGTCTCTCATCTGTTAGAATGACCATGCTAGTTTCACTACTTTCATATGTAAATCACAAAACCTTTTTTAAAAGTTACATTCCCAGGTTAATTTTAACAATTAGTGTCAGCCCAGATAATATGTTGAAGGTGTTAGCCCTCTGTGTGCTGTTGTCTGTGCCATAATGTTTAGATTGATTCTAATCTAAAAAAAAGTTAACAGACTCTTACACGGATTCATGCAGTTTTTGAGCAAAGTACAACGTAACTTTGCAAGAACAAATTCACCCCACAAGCGTTTATGTGTATGTGTGCATGTGGGTTTGTGTGTGTGTCTGGAGTGGGAGTATGTGAGTCTCTGTGAGAGAGAGTGTATATACGTGTGTGTGTGTGAGAGTGTAAAAGGGTCTAAGTCTGTGAGAGGGTGCATGTGTGAGTGTGGGAGTGTGTGTGTGTGTGTGTGTGTGTGTAGGAGTGTGTGTGAGCCTCTGTGTCTTACAATTGTGTACTCCACAACCACCTGATGAAGAAGCAGCGCTCTGAAAGCTAGTGCTTCCAATTAAACCTGTTAGACTATAACCTGGTGTTGTGTGATTTTTAACTTTGTACACCCCAGTCCAACACCAGTATCTCCAAATCATGATAACCCAGGTCAAATTCACCTGGGCCATCTCAGACATCTCCCTCCCCTTCCTGGACCTTTCCATCTCCATCTCCAGCGACTGACTAACTACGGACATCTACTACAAGCCCACTGACTCCCACAGCAACCTGGACTACACCTCCTCCTACCCTACCTCCTGTAAAAAAGCCATCCCTTTTCCCAATGCCTCTGTCTCCACTGCATCTGTTCCCAGGATGACCAATTCCACCTGAGAAAACCCCAGATGGCCTTATTCTTCCAAGATTGGAATTTCCCTTCCCATGTGTTCGACGATGCCCTCCAATGCATCTCCTCCACTCCACCTCTGCCCTTAAACTTCATCCCTCCCAATGCAACAAGGACAGAACCCCCCTGGTCCTCACCTTCCACTCCACCAACTCCGCATACATCGCATCATCCTCTGCCACTTCTGTTACCTACAAATGGACCCCACGACCAGGGATATATTTCCCTCGCCACCTCTATCAGCATTCTGGAGAGATCATTCCATCTGCGGCTCCCTTGTCAGATCTTCACCCCCACCCCCTCACCAGCCCACAGCCCACTCCTGGCACCTTCACCTGCCACCGCAGAAAGTGCAAAACCTACGCCCACACCTCCCCCCTCACCTCCGTCCAAGACACCAAAGGATCCTTCCATATCCAACAGAAATTTATCTGTACCTCCACCACTTATTGCACCCGATGTAGTCTCCTCTACATTACATTACAGGACACCAACCATCGGATCATTTCAGAAAACATCTCTGGGATACCTGCACCAACCAACCCCACCATTCCGTGGCTGAACACTTAACTCCCCTCCCCCTTTGCCAAGGACATGCAGGTGGATTCTTAGAACAGCTGGTGCTGGAGCCTACCAGGGAGAAGGCAATTCTGGATCTGGTATTGTGTAACGAACCAGAATTGATCAGGGACCTCGAAGTGAAGGATCCATTAGGAGGTAGTGACCACAATACAATAAGCTTCAATCTGCAATTTGAAAGGGAGAGGGTACAATCGGTAGTGACAATATTTCAGTTGAATAAAGGGAACTATGGAGTTATGAGGGAGGATCTGGCCAAAGTTCAATGGTGCAATACTTTAGCAGGGATGACAGTGGAGGAACAATGGCAGATATTTCTGGGTGTAATGCAGAAGATGCAGGATCAGTTCGTTCCAAAAAAGAAGAAAGATCCTATAAGAAGCAGGGGTGGCCGTAGCTGACGAGGGAAGTTAAGGAACATATAAAATCAAAAGAGAAAAAGTATAACATAGCAAAGATGAGTGGGAAAAAGGAGGACAGGGAAGCTTTTAAAGAACAACAGAGGTTTACTAAGAAGGAAATATGCAGAGAAAAAATGAGGTACGAAGGTAAACTGGCCAAAAATTTAAAGGAGGATAGTAAAAGCTTTTTTAGGTATGTGAAAGGGAAAAGAATGGTTAAGACTAAAATTGGGCCCTTGAAGACACAAACAGGGGAATATATTACGGGGAACAAAGAAATGGCATAAGAGTTGAATTGGTACTTCAGATCTGTGTTCACTGGGGAAGACACAAGCAACCTCCCCGAGGTAACAGTGGCCGAAGGACCTGAACTGAAGGGAATTTATATTTGCCAGGAATTGGTGTTGGAGAAACTGTTAGGTCTGAAGGCTGATAAGTCCCTGGGGCCTGATGGTCTACATCCCAGGGTACTGAAGGAGGTGGCTCTAGAAATTGTGGATGCGTTGGTGATAATTTTCCAGAGTTTGGTAGATTCAGGATCAGTTCCTGCAGATTGGAGGGTGGCTAATGTTGTGCCACTTTTTAAGAAAGTAGCGAGAGAAAAAGCAGAAAATTATAGACTAATAGTCTGACCTCAGTGGTGGCAAAGATGCTGGAGTCAATTATAAAGGATGAAATTACGACACATCTGGATAGCAGTACAGGATAGGTCAGAGTCAGCATGGATTTATGAAGGGGAAATCATGCTTGACTAATCTTCTGGAATTTTTTGAGGATGTAACTCTGAAGATGGACAAGGGAGATCCAGTAGATGTAGTGTACCTGGACTTTCAGAAAGCTTTTGATAAAGTCCCACATTGGACGTTAGTGAGCAAAATTAGGGTGCATGGTAATTGGGGGCAAAGTACTGATTTGGATTGAAAATTACTTGGCTGACAGGAAACAAAGAGTAGTGATAAACGGCTCCATTTCGGAATGGCAGGCAGTGACCAGTGGGGTACCGCAGGGATCAGTACTGGGATCGCAGCTTTTTACAATATATATAAACTATATAGAAGATGGTATTAATAGTAACATTAGCAAATTTGCTGATGATACAAAGCTGGGTGGCAGGATGAAATGTGAGGAAGATGTTAGGAGATCCTCCAGGGTGACCTGGACAGGTTAGGTGAGTGGACAGATGCATGGCAGATGCAGTTTAATGTGGATAAATGTATGGTTATCCACTTTGGTGGCAAGAACAGGAAGGCAGATTACTACCTAAATGGAGTCAAGTTAGGTAAAGGGGCAGTACAAAGAGATCTGGGTGTTCTTGGACACCAGTCAATGAAGGCAAGCATGCAGGTACAGACATCCATGTTCAGAGCAATTGAGAATAATAGCCTCCTTGAAATAACTGAAAAACTTCAATAAGACGAAGTTGAAATTCACACACTAGGTTTTCATCCAACATGTTTATTTGGAAGCGTTAGTTTTCTAGGCACTGCCCCTTCATCAGGTGGTTGTGGAACAGGACCATAAGACACAGAATTTATATCGGGAAAGTGAGGACTGCAGATCCTGGAGATCAGAGTTGAGAGTGTGATGCTGGAAAAGCACAGCGGGTCAGGCAGCTTCCGAGGAGCAGGGAAATCTTCGTTTCAGGCATAAGCCCTTCATCAGGAATTAGGTTTATGGGCTGGGGGGCTGAGATATAAATGGGAGGGTGCTGGGGCTGGGGGGAAGGTAACTAAGAATGCAATAGGTAAATGAGGGTGGGGGAAAAGTGATAGGTCAGAGAGGAGCGTGGAGCGGATAGATGGGAAAGGTGATGGACTGATCAAAAGGGCGTTGCAGAGTTGGGGGCTTGGGACTGGGATAAGATGGGGGGAGGGGAAATGAAGAAACTCCCCCTCCCACTCCACCAAGGACATACAGGTCTTGGGCCTCCTACATCGCCAAACCCTAACCACCCAACACCTGGAGAAAGACCACCTCATCTTCCACCTTGGGAGCCTGTCACCACACAGGATTAATGTGGATTCCACCAATTTCCTCATTCCCCCCCCCCCCCCCAACATTATCCCAGTCCCAAGTCTCCAACTCAACACCGCCCTCGTGACCTGTCCATCACCGTTCCCATCTTTCCGCTCCAACCGTCTCCCCCACCTTCATCTACCTATCGCATTCTCAGCTACCTTCCCCCCCAACACTGCCGCCCTCCCATTTATCTCTCAGCCCCCAGGCACACCAACCTGATTCCTGATGAAGGGCTTATGTCCGAAATGTTGATTCTCCTGCTCCTCGGATGCGGCCTGACCTGCTGTGCTTTTCCGGCTCCATACCCTCGGCTCTGTTCTCCAGCCTCTGTAGTCCTCACTTTCTCCTAACCAACTCAGCTAAATGTTGCATATTTTCAATTTTCCAGTACACTCTGAGACTGTTATCTAGTTATGTATGACATAGGTTCTTGTAAGCTCTTGGTGCAGAATAGCATTCACTCTCTCTTAAAGGTACAGTACACGCCTTCAACTTCATAACACTTTGATGTACTCCTTCCTGCCTGTTTCTTGTCTCTGTGCTACAATATACCATATCTTTCATATTTTGTCCCTTAGCTCCACTATTTTGTTTCTTGCCTCAATCATTACCAGTTATGACTCAGATCAGCACAGTTCAGGTTTAGAGAATTCCAACAATGCAGCCCCCACTTTCTCCCGTACTGGTACCAGTGGCCCATGAACTGAAACTCACTTCTTCCACATTAGACTTTGAGCCACGTACTTATTTCTCTCATTTCAAGTACCCTGTGATACTTTACAAGTAGCTTTGCTGATAATCCAGATGTTATAACGTTTGAAATTCTGCTTTTCAATTTAATGCCAAGTTCCTCATGCTCCCAATGCAGTACCCCTTTCGTAGTTCTACCTAAATCACTTCTATCTGCATGGGGCCATGAACACTAAATCCTCCCCCTACCACTGCAAGTTTCTTTCCAGCCCAAAACTTGGCAGTGGATAGGGAACACAGCCATCGGGAGTCTCGCTCTTTGGTGCAGAGAATTGTGTCCCCCACCCCCCGACTATATTATCTTCTTCTGCTTATTCTTTTTCTTTTGTGCCTATTCCTACTTCTACAACTATTACTATTGCTATGCAACAATAACAAGGTTCCTTGAATATCACCCCCCCCCCCCCCACCAACTTTACTGTCTTCCTGTAGGATGGGTCCATCGTCAGTTTGCACATTTGCCCTGCAGCTCATTACTCTATCCAAACAGGCTGAGACAGTATCAAGCCACTGGCCAATTTGCAGAGTTTGATACTCCTATTCTCTGGGTTCCCTTCCCTGCCTTACTCAGAGTTACAACTTCCAATTGCTGTTGACTGACAAAATGAGAAGTTCCTATCACAAGTGGTGTGTCTATATCCTGATACAAATATTGCAAGTAACTTTCCCCTCCCTGATGTGTCGCAGTGTTTGCTCTTTAGCTTCTAGCTCAGAAAATCTGAACTGAAGCTACTTTAACTTCAAACAGTGCATATATGTTTCACCTGGAAACAATGGTATCCAGGAGGTCCCACATGCTGCAACATTGACCTATCAGCTGAACTGCCAACCTTCATGAGTTTGAATTACTTAATTATATTATTCATTTATTTATTTTGTCTTTTAACATATTTTAGTATCCAAATTGATGCTAAAGTTAGGATGTTCAAATTTAAGCAAAGAAAAGACCTTAATCACTTAGCAGAAACTCAACAAACAGCTAGCTTCTTTCTCTATAGCTCCATGAATCGAGCTGTTTCTCTGACTGCCTGCCTCAGGGTCTTTATCTTGTCTGCAACTCTCCTCCACCAAGGTCGCATGATGGCACAGTGGTTAGTACTGCTGCCTCAAATATTAGGGACCCAGGTTCAGTTTCAGCATAAGGCAACTGTCTGCATGGATTATTCAATGTTCTCCCCTTATCTGAGTGGGATTTTTCAGGGTATTCTGGTTTCCTCCCACGGTCCAAAGATAGTAGGTAGAGTGGCCAAGCTAAATTTCCCCCTAGTATCCAGGGAGTTGCAGGTCACATGGATTAGCCTTGGTTTAAAAAAAAGAACCCCATGCAGTGTTATGGGGATTAGATGAGGAAATGGGTCTGGGTGGAGTGATTTTTGGAGTGTTGATGCAGACTCGATGGGCCGAATGGCCTCTTTCTCCATTATAGCCATTCTGAGTTCCACTGACTATAGGGAAATGGGATAATAAATAGAATATTTCTCTCTGATAAACTTAGAGCGTCAAGATTTTGATTAACTAATCAGAATTATGAGAGTATGAATCTATTTATTAGGAATAAAGAAATTCAAGGAAAATTAGTGTAAGTTTATTGCAGAGTAACATGATTTCTTTGAAGGCACTTTTCCCACAGAGTAGCACTTAATGTATCCTAAATTTATGTAATTATATAAGGTGACATGGGACATTTCCACATGCTAACTTGAATGCTAACACACAAGTTGCATTCACACAAGTAGAAGGCAGGATTACAACAGGAACAACTTGAAACAGCCTAACACTTGTTTCGGCAACGGAGACAAAGTTGCAATTTGTTTTTATTAAAATGTACATAATTTACTGCAAATCTGTAACTGTGACTCTCCTGTTCAATAATAATCTGAAATTTTAAAGAATGCATCATATGTCTTATATTGTATATTCTGCTTGCTTCTGTTCACAGTAAAAGGGTCAATAATAAACTTACTTTAAAAACAGGTTAACTTCCATTTGGATGCCTGAGTTAACATCTGGTCAACTTAATCGAGTTACCTGATGGGTAATGAAGGTGTTACAGTAATAGATGTATGTTTAAAAGGCATTTGATAAAATAAGATGTTGGTCAAGCTAGTAGGGAGAAGGTATTTCCTCCAGCAATTAGGTTTTTAACAAGAGTCCAAATTTGATATCCCAGACTTTTGACATTTTTATCCAATACTTAATGGTTTGAAGTACCCATGTCAAGCATTGTGAGTATAACTCACTCATTGCATTAATGCTATTAAGTGATGCTCCATAAGCATGTTTTGCAATATTAGAAGCTGACACTACAGCAGAAAACTGAAGGTGGAAAAGATTACAAAGCAAATTAATACTTTTAGTGAAGTGATCATATGTTGAATCTAGCATTCTCTGCAATTTTGTAAGCAATCAGAAATATTTATGGCTCTTGCCAATAGTGTGGCAGTATGAAAACTCAGTTTAAATGCTTCTTGAATATGTTTATAATAGTTCTCATGGAAGTTATGGCTGAATCTCTGCTAAAATGAGAAGTTCAGATCAAAAATTCTTTACATCTATTTGGTAAATGAAGAGCAGTTGCAGAACACCATTGAACGTCAGAGGGTGAATGTTTCTACATTACAATAAACAGGGACGAATGTTTCTTTCTTTGATAAAATGGTTTTTTGGAGAGATTCATGGTGAGCAGTCTGCTATAGCCCATGTCAGTGTTTTTCTCACAATCATCCTCCCTTCAGCTTATTAACTAGATACTATGGCACAAAGCTCATTGAATCATGAGAGGTACCCACAGCTTCAGGACTTTGCAACATTCCACAGCACTTCAAATGCTGCAAACCACAATCCGTCCTGCACTCTTATCCCGAACAACAGGGCCCAAAAGGGCAACTTAGCTCCTTGCTTTGCTGACAGGGATCTGAAGCTACTTGTGGACAGGGTCATCAAAAAGAGTACAGTGTCTTTTTCTGCTGACTGACAAAGGAGACCATGCCACCAGCTGGACACAGAGCTGACTGAGTCAGTACAATGACCTGGGTTAACAGAAATGCCTATCAGTGTAGGAAGAAAGTCAATGATTTTCTGAACATCACTGCGAGATATGCATATGGATCTGCATTCGATCACTGTCGCCATTGGTGCTCAGCAGCATTGGTAAGGTGAGAAAGGAACAAGGGACCTTAACTGTACTCCAGGTGGTCCTTCCAGAAGGCTCCTAAAGGGAGGAGGAACAACACGCAGAGTCCATAAGACCATAAGAAATAGGTGTGGAAGTAAGGCCATTCAGCCCATCGAGTCCACTCTGCCATTCAATCATGGCGGATGGGCATTCCAACGCCACTTACCCGCACTCTCCCCATATTCCTCAATTCCTTGCGAGATTAAGAATTTATCAATCTCTACCCTGAAAACATTTAACGTCCCGGCTTCCACTGTGCTCCATGGCAGTGAATTCCACAGGCCCACCACTCTCTGACTGAAGAAATGTCTCCTCATTTCCATTCTAAATTGACCCCCTCTAATTCTAAGACTGTGCCCACAAGTCCTAGTATCCCCGCCTGACGGAAATAATTTCCCAGCGTCCACCCTTTCTAAGCCATGCATTATCTTGTACGTTTCTATTAGATCTCCCCTCAACCTTCTAAACTCTAACTAATACAATCCCAGGATCCTCAGCCATTTATCGTATGTTAGGCCTACCATTCCAGGGATCATCCATGTGAATCTCCGCTGGACATGCTCCAGTGCCAGTATGTCCTTCCTGAGGTGTGTGGCCCAAAACTGGACACAGTATTCTAAATGAGGCCTAACTAGAGCTTTATAAAGTCTCAGTAGCACATCGCTGCTTTTATATTCCAACCTTCTTGAGATAAATTATATTTGCTTTCTTAAGCACAGACTCAATCTGCAAGTCAACCTTTAGAGAATCCTGTACCAGCACTCCCAGATCTCTTTGTACTTTGGCTTTATGAATTTTCTTATCGTTTATAAAATAGTCCATGCCTGTGTTCTTTTTCCAAAGTGCAAGATCTTGCATTTGCCTACATTGAGTTTCATTAGCCATTTCCTGGACCATTTTCCTAAACTGTCTAAATCTTTCTGTAGCCTCCCCACCTCCTCAGAACTACCTGCCTGTCCACCTAACCTCGTATCATTGGTGAACTTCACCAGAATGCCGCCTTCGACCAGATCATTAATATATAAAGTGAACAGCTGCGGCCCCAACACTGAACCCTGCGGGACACCACTGGTCACCAGGTGCCATTCCATAAAAGAACCTTTTATCCCAACTCTGTGCCTTCTGTCAGACAGCTGATCCTCAATCCATCATGGGTGGCAAGGTGGCACAGTGGTTAGCACTGCTGCCTCACAGCGCGAGACCTGGGTTCAATTCCAATCTCGGGAAACTGTCTGTGTGGAGTTTGCACAGCCTCCCCGTGTCTGCATGGGTTTCCTCCGGGTGCTCCGGTTTCCTCCCATAGTCCAAGGATGTGCAGGTCAGGTGAATTGGCCATGCTAAATTGCCTGTAGTGTTAGGTGAAGGGGTAAATGTAGGGGAATGGGTCTGGGTGGGTTGCTCTTTGGAGGGTCGGTGTAGACTTGTTAGGCTGAAGGGCCTGTTTCCACACTGTAAGTAATATAATCATTTCATTAGCTCACCTCAAACACCATGGGCCCTCGCCTTACTCAGCAGCCTCCCATGAGGCACCTTATCAAAGGCCTTTTGGATGTCTGGGAAGATAACATCCACTGGGCTAACCTGTTGTTACCTCTTCAAAGAATTCTAACAGGTTTGTCAGGCATGTCCTCCCCTTACTAAATCTATGCTGACTTGTTCTAATTCAACCCTGCACTTCCAAGAATTTAGAAATCTCATCCTTAACGATGGATTCTAGAAGTTTACCTGCAACCGTGGTTAGGCTTATCTGCCTATAATTTTCCATCTTTTGTCTTGATCCTATCTTGAACAATAGGGTTACAACAATGATTTTCCAACTATCTGGGACTTTCCCTGACTCCAGTGATTTTTGAAAGATTACAACCGACGCCTCCACTATTTCCTCAGCCACCTCCCTCAGAACTCTAAGGTGTAGCCCATCCAGGCCAGGAGATTTATCAATTTTATGACCTTTTAGCTTATCAAGTACTTTCTCCTTTATAATGGCCACCACACTGAACTCTGCCCCTTGATTCTCCCTAATTGATGGGATATTACTCATGTCTTTCACTGTGAAGACTGACACAAAGTACTTATTCAGCTCTTCAGCTATTTCCTTATCTCCCATCACAAGCCTTCCTCCATCAATTTGGAGTGGCCCAATCTCTATTTTTGCCTCTTGTTTGTTTCTTAAGTATTGAAAGAAACTTCGACTATCATTTCTAATATTACTGGCTAGCTTACCTCTATATTTGATCTCTCCTTCCTTATTTCTCTCTTTGTTATCCTCTGTTTGTTTTTGTAGTCTTCCCAATCTTCTGATTTCCCAGTTCTCTTGGCAACTGTATAGGCTGCCTCTTTTTCTGTGATACATTTCCTGAGTTCCTTCGTCAGCCATGGTTGTCTAATTCCACCCCCCCCCGGGTAATCTTTCTTTTCTTTGGGATGTACCTCTGTACTGTATCCACACCCAGAAATTCCTGCCACTATTGCTCTACTGTCTTCCCAACTAGGCTCTGCTTCCAGTCAATGTTCGTCAGTTCCTCTCTCATGCTCCTGTAATTACCTTTATTTAACTGTCACACCATTGCATCTGATTTTGCCTTCTCTCATTCGAACTGCAGACTGAATGCTATCATATTATGATTGCTGCCTCCTAAGTGTTCCCTTACTTTAAGATCTTTTATAAAGTCCGGCTCATTACATAGCACTAAGTCCAGAATAGCTTGCTCCCTTGTGTGCTCCATCACAAGTGTTCCAAAAAGCTATTGTGTAAGCATTCCATGAATTCCCTTTCTTTGGATTCACCGGCAACATAATTCACCCAGTCTATTTGTATATTGAAGTCCCCCATGATCACCGTGACCTTACCTTTCTGATATGCCCTAACTATTTCCTGGTACATCTTGCGCCTGTGGTCCTGAACTGCTGGGAGGTCTGTAAATAACTCCCATTATGGTTTTTTTGCCTTTGTGGGTCTTCAACTCCACCCGCACAGAGTGCACATCATCTGGCACTATATCATTTAATGCCATAGATTTAATTTCATTCTTAACTAACAAGGCAACCCCGCCCACTTCCCTGTCTTTTCAATAAGTTGTAAAACCTTGGATGTTTAACCCCTGAACCCCTTGCAACCACGTCCCTGTGATGCCTATCACATCATAATAATTTATGATGATTTGTGTTGTTAATTCATCTACTTTGTTTTGAATGCTTCGAGCATTCAGGTAAAGCACCTTAATGCTAATTTTCTTATCCTCATGATTTCCATCACCTCTACCTAAGTTATCTTTCCTTTTTGTTTCATTCCTAGTCTGCCTTGAACTTAAACCCTGCACCCATGCTAACCTGCTGCTTATCTTTCTACTTGGCTTCATACTTCCTGTTGCTTTCCCTTTTCCTTTTCCCCAACTCACAAGTTTAAAGTCCTAGTGACCTCCTCCATTTATCCTTTTCGCCAGAACACTGGTTCCAGATCGGTTCAGGTGGAGACCGTCCCATCGGTGCAGATCACTCCGGTTCCAAAACTGATGCCAATGTCCCATGAAATGGAAACCTTCTTTCCCACACCAATCTCTTAGCCATGTGTTAACTTCCCTAATTTTCTTATCCCTATGCCAATTGGCATGTGCCTCGGGCAGTAGTCCAGAGATTATGACCCTCGAGGACCTGTTCTTCAATTTCCTTCCTAGAGGTTGATACACCCCAAACAGGTCCTCCTTCCTAGCCTTACCTATGTTGTTTGTCCCAACGTGGACCACAACAACAGGAAGCTACCTCTTGCGCTCCAATATCCTTTCAAGCCGTTCGGAGATGTCCTGCACCCTGGCATCAGGCAGGCAATACACCATGTGGGACTCCCGGACCGGCTCACAAAGGATAGTATCTGTCCCCCTAATTATAAAATCCCCTATAACAACTACTTGGCTTTTTGTTCCCTCCTCTTGAATGGCCTTCTGCACCATGGTCCTCCTGAAACTTCCTATCAACGCTCCAGAGGTACCCAGCACCACCATCTTGAGCAGCATGAGCACCTCCTCACTGAGCTCAGTTTTTGTTTCAAGGCTACTCGACTTCTGTCCTCATGACTGCCTTGGTCCAAGCACGGGAAAAGAGCTAAAGTCCATACGTGAGAGTGATAACCTTAACCTTACCTAATAGGTAGCACGTTCCTGGGGTTGAGTGCGATTTAAAAATATTCAAATTATCAATTTAGGTGAATTGGCCATACTAAATTGCCCATAGTGTTAGGTAAGGGGTAAATGTAGGGGTATGGGTGGGTTTCGCTTCGGCGGGTCGGTGTGGACTTGTTGGGCCGAAGGGCCTGTTTCCACACTGTAATCTAATCCAGTCTAATCTAATCAAAGCAGCATTTTATTGAATATGGTATCAAGGAGCCTTAGCGAAACTGGCATCAGAGAGAATCAGGGCAAAACTCTCTACTGATTGAAATTATATCTAGCACAAAGGAAAACATTATGATTATTGTAGACGAATTATCTCAACCGAGGACTCAATGCATGAGTTCCTTAGGGTCGTATCCTTGGCACAACTGTCTTCAACAGCTTCATTAATAAACTCCCCTCTATCATAAGATCAGAAGTGGTAATGTCCACTGAAGACTGCAGAATGTTCAGTACAATTCGTGATTCCTTAAATTTTGAAGCAGTCCAGCAGAACCTGGTTGCAGAACCTCCAGGCTTAGGCTGATGAGTGGCAAGCAATGTTCACATTATAAAAGTGTTAGGCAATGACTATCTTCAACTAAAAATAAGGTAACCATCACTCTGTGATTTTTTTCAGTGGTGTCACTGTCACTGACTCTCCCATTATTAACATTTTGGATGTTACCTTAAACAAGCCTTGTGTATAATGTGGCTATGAAGCAAGACAGTGGCAAGGAATTCTTTGGTGAGTAATTCACCTCCTATCTCATCAATGCCTGTCCACCATCTACAAGGCAAAAGTCAAGAGTGTGATATAATTTTCTCCACTTGCATGGATTGGTGAAACTGCAGCAATATTCAAGAGTCTCAATGTTATCTAGGACAAAGTAGTATACACCATCTTCAAAATACACTCCATTCAACACGAAAAACAGTGGCAGGACTGGTGTGCCATCTGCAAGATGAATTGCAACAGCTCACCAAGATTCCTTCCTTAACACGTAGAACAATGAGGGCAGCAGATGCATGCGAACACCACCATCAGTATGTTCCCCTTTATGTCACTTAGTATTCTAACTTTGAACTGTCTTGCTATTCCTTCACTGTCATTATGTCAAAATCCTGCATCAACTTCTTAACAGTACCGTAGGTTTCCCTACTCTAAAATGTTGATAATGGTTCAAGAAGGCACTTTCTCAAAGGCAATTGCAGATGGTAAATAAAATGCTGGCCTACCCAGCAATATCTACATTCCAAGAACCTGGAAAAATGTCTGTTTTAAAGTAGAATTTTATTACATGTGCATTAAAAATGTTCAAAGAAAATTAAAAGCCCTTCCAAAAATTTGCATTTTATTTCCTTGTAGGTAGTGTGTAAAATGAACAATTACTGCAATGGTGCCATGATTACGCTCACCAAAAATGCTAAAATAAAAGTTTCAATTATAGGTAAAGTTTATGTTGATGTTAGAAAAATGTAGTAGAATGACTTGAAAGTTACAATGTCTAATCTGTTGCTGATGTAACAAAAACATATTAACGCAATGGCAACTGAAAATAATGACTTAAAATGATGCCTCCATCAAACATTTTATCTAAGTAAGAGTGAGATTTTTTTAAAATCTGTAGATGAGCTTGTTAAATTTTGATAATTCTAAATTGATAATTTGAATATTTTTAAATCGCACTCAACCCCAGGAACGTGCTACCTATTAGGTAATGTGCTGTTTTATTTGACCCTAGTGCAAACAGTTGGAGCAGGAGCTTCATCTTTTGAAAGAGCAGAACCAGGCATTGGCAAACAGTACGACACAGCTGATGACTGAAAACAACCAAGAACGTGCCTTGAAGGTAAATCTCTCACATTCTGAGTCAGGTTAGGGTTGTAAGCCATGGATACCATTTCTGACCTACTGGTATCAGTTATGTACATATCAGTACTATTATCGTATGGTGCTTGCCAATAACTCCTCTTTTAAACATGGATACAATGTCTTTCGATGCAATTTTATATTTTTCTGCTTTTATATTTTGTATTCTGTTTCTATTTATGTAGAATATCAAATTGGAAGATAGGCAGGTGGAAACTGCTATTTCAGTATTTATATCTGATCAAAATTTGGACATCATTTTTATCTATAGATACTGCTTAAATTTTTTGTCATTACATGGAACTGAATAATCCATCTCTAGTTCAAAGAATATATTTACTCATGTTCATTATGTTTGAGTTTACCTTTTCTTCTTGTTAAGTGATCATTTGAATCTTTAGTAGCATTTAGCAGTTGACATTTTTGTAAATTACATCCAATTCATAAAACCAGCACCTTTTCCATAGTGACATGTACTGATGCATAAGTAAACTATAGAACTTTCTTCTGTCGTGCCAGTTTGTATCTAGCATTGAATCCATAGGTCCGACTTGAGCAACCAGACTCCTGAAGGTATTCTGGTACTCAATTATTGTCGGAACAGACACTTTTAACCAACTCATTCAGATTCCTGGAAACCGGCAGGAACGAACCAGCTCTCTGTGTTAACATCGCAAGCTAGGTCAAAAGTATGAGCGCAAGCCAAAAGCATAGACTAAGTGGTGTAAACACAGGAAGCTGCTTTATAGTTATATTAAACTGCTGTCTTAATTCTGATTAAACAAACACCTGTGTGAAAGGCACTTAAGTGAGCCGATGCACAAAACAGCTTCTAAAATGCTTCTAAATAAAGATGTGTTTCATTGTGTAGCGTGAAGTATGATTTGACCCATTGTGGCCAATAATAGCTCTCTGCCTTCAAAGGAAACCTATAGAAATGTCAGTTGTTCTCTAATTTAAAGTAAAAGAGAACTTTGGGGATTGTCATATCAAGCCTTCTAGGCTTATAGTTTTCAGTTTTGCCTCTGATTTATTCCAACGGGTAAAATTTTTCTTCTAACGGCATTAATCTGAATTCTGCTCTGAATTAGGTTTGTGAGTGAACTTGAACTGATAAATAGAGAAGTATAAATTAGTTACTGCACCATTGTAAAAGTTCCACCTGCATTTCTCCCTGCTTAAAGATGTTACTTTGATATATGTCTGTTGACATATATCAAAGTAACCTGTACAGGAAGTTCTCCTATAGCACCATGGTTGTGATCCAGTGAACCTTCCTTAAGAGGATCATTCAATATAAATAATGAAACCTATGGGAAAAGTGGGGTTGGGGCAGACCAGCAAAAATGTATCACTCATGATTGCTTAAAAGGTTGAAATCATATTTAATAACGAAACAAAAGTACATTTAACACAGTACATTTTAAAAAATGTAAGATAACTGCTCCCTACAGTACCTCTCACAGAAAGCTGCTCTGTTGGTAGCTGACATCGCGCATGTACAAAATGGCACGAAGAGCGGCACCAATGTTGTGCATGCGCAATATGACAATAACATTGGCGCATACGCAGTGCAAAGCACGCATACTGATCCCTCCTGGAATTGTGCAATTGCCAATGGAAGTGAGCGTTCTCCAAAATACCATTCCTTAATTCTTCAGTGACGTTATAGCCAAATTGTGCTGCCAAAACATGCGCTATCCCAGAACTACTTGTATTTGGGGTCAAAGTGACAAAAGAAGGAAAGCAAATAGAATTGCAGAGCAAGCTGTCAGAACAAGATGAATACAGATGAGAGTTCAGAACCTTCAAAGAATAACGATTGACTCATTGCACTTGCCCATTTTCTCAGCGCCTCTGAAATAACCCCATAGCAGCCGGTATCCCGTCATCAAGTCACCCTTTATTTTCAAATGGAAAGTCCTTGACACTGATGCAGCTCACTCAGAACCAGCTCTCAGAGTGACAGGATGTCTATCAGCTAGGGCTCCCTGATTGAATCAGATTAACAGCCCCAATCAGAGAACTTATATTCAATGAGATCCACCTGGCTGACCTTGTTACAATCACTACAGCCTCCATTGTTATCTTAGGGTAACATACTTTTAAATCCTTTGGACATGTTTCAATATACGTTTTGTAATAGCGAGACCAAAATGGTACACTCAAAACTATAGTTTAAGCAGGGTGTATACACATTAAATCTGTTTGTTTTACAATTCAGCTTTTCTAGCTGTTAACTCCAATATTTTATTTACATTTTCCATCGCTTTAACTTATGTTGCTACTTTCACGAGAATATATACTTAAATCCCTTGGTCTAACCAATTTAGACCTAATTTTTAAGAAGTATGATGCCTCTTTATTCCAAAATATACCACTTCACATTTAGGTATATTTTTACATCCATTAATGTTAATTTTGTCACATGCTTTAATCAGATTACGTTAACAGCCTTACAGTATGTGAATATTTAAGAAATGGCAACTCTAATATAATTGAGGAGCAAATTATTGTAGATGCTGTACTGAAAACAAAAAATGCTGGAGATCACAGCATCCACAAAGAGAAAGCAAGCTAATGTTTTGAGTCTAGATGACTTTTCATCAGAGCTGACCAGAATATGATATAATTGAAGAGAAAATGAGGTCCTGTTTCCTGAAGAAGGGCTAATGCCCGAAACGTCGATTCTCCTGTTCCCTAGATGCTGCCTGACCTGCTGCGCTTCTCCAGCAACACATTTCCATCTATGATATAATTGAGTTAAACATAATGTTTCAGGAAGACATGTGAAAAGGTTCCCAAGATTCTAAAGGTTACCTGAGAGTACAACGGGATTTTGATCAGATTGGTCAATGGGCTGAGGAGTGGCAGATAGAGTTTAATTTAGATAAATGTAAGGAGCTGCATTTTGGAAAAGCAAATCAGAGCAGGACTTATACACTTAATGGTAAGGTTTTGGGGAGTGTTGCTGAACAAAGAGTCCTTGGAGTGCAGGTTCATAGTTCCTTGAAAGTAGAGTCACAGGTAGATAGGATAGTGAAGAAGGTATTTGGTGTGCTTTCCTTTATTGGTCAGAGCATTGAGTATAGGAGTGGGATGGTCATGTTGCGACTGTACAGGACGTTGGTTAAGCCACTGTTGGAATATTGCTTGCAGTTCTGGTCCCCTTCCTATTGGGAGGATGTTGTGGAACTTGAAAAGGTTCAGAAAAGATTTACAAGGATGTTGCCAGGGTTCGACGATTTGAGCTATTCGAGAGGCTGAATAGGCTGGGGCTGTTTTCCCTGGAACGTCGGAGGCTGAGGGGTGGCCTTATAGAGGTTTATAAAATCATGAGGGGCATGGATAGGATAAATAGTAAAAATCTTTTCCCTGGTGTGGGGGTCTCCAGAACTAGAGGGCATAGGTTTAGGGTGAGAGGGAAAAGATATAAAAGGGACTTAAGGGACAACCTTTTCACACAGAGGGTGGTGCATGTATGAATGAGCTGCCAGAGGAACTGGTGGAGGCTGGTATAATTATGGCATTTATAAGGCATTTGAATGGGTATATGAATCGGAAGGGTTTAGAGGGATATGAGCCAAGTGCTGGCAAATGGGACTAGATTAGTGGACGAGTTGGACTGAAGGGTCTGTTTCCGTGTTGTAAATGTCTATGACTCTATTTAAATAAAGCTGACTTCAATGTGATGTGCCAGAGATTGTCCCCCATAATAAATAGCAAATAGCAAATGCTCAGCAGATTATCACAGCACCTGTGGAGAGAAATTGAGTCAGTGTTTTAGCTTTTTCAATTTTCATCCAATCAAGGCCAAGTAAAAGAAGTAATACATTTTGAACAACGAATGAGTCAGGAAAAGAGAAAAGGATGATTTATTATTTACTGAAGATCAGGAATCTAATATGAATCAGGGATTCACCAAAACTATTACCATCAAAATAATAATAATGCAGAAATTGATGCCACTTAAACATGACAAGGTCCAAAGGTAGTTGCTGTCCATTAGAAAGTATGTGAGAAATTGATGAAAACGTAGATGCTTCAAACATAATCTCGAAAGTTCACTTCATTGAGGAACTGTTCCTTTAAGTTAGAAGATTCTATGTGTCATTCTACTTTTTAAGGAAGGTGAAAGTGGAAAATCAGGGCATTGTAAGCTACTTCCATCATGATGTTAGACATATTATTGTCCATCCAGGCAATGTGAAGCACCCAACATGGTTGACTTTGCAGGTGAATTGTCTCAATGCTGCTGATGTTGGCATTTTCTGGGACTTCATTGATTATAGTGTAGTCCTGCCAGTGAACCTTGAGGATACTTTGTTTGGTAGCACTCTTGGAGATGTTCTAGATGGCGTACAGGACAGCAGTACAGGACCCACGACTTTTCACCATACTGAAGGGTGGTAAAGACCATGACTTTGTTACAGTTTGGATCTGATCTGTGTTCTAAGGCTGTCGTTTCTCTCCATTTGTTTGTAGAGTCTACTGAATGGGATGATTGCTTTTGATAGCCTCAGAGCATAGCTCAGGCTCAACAGTAACAAAGCCATGGTGTTCACCACACTTCAGTATGGAGCAAACTCATGGGTTCTGTACTGCTGTCATGTGCACCATTTTCTTGTCTGTGATGGCATCAATAAGCCTGAATGACAGTCAGTCAGGAGATTTCAATCATCAGCAAAAAGAAGTTCACAAATCATTTTTTTCTTCATTTGTTGTGTGAGCCTGAAGATGCCTGTGATTTGAAAGACCTCACAATTACCTCCCACCTGCATCCTCCTGTCACATTCGCACCTACCTTCCCCCCCCACCCCAGCTCCACCCCCACCCCACTATTTATCTCTCAGCCCCCTTCCCCCTCCACATACATGATGAAGGGCTAATGCCCGAAACATTGAGTCACCTGCTCTTCTGACGCTGCTGTGCTTTTCCAGTGCCACACTTTTCAACTCTTCATCTGTCCAGGAGCATATATAAACTCGTTCCTTTAGGTCTTCCACTGCCTGATGTTTATTGTGCTGAAGAAGTTGGTGAGTAAGATGAGGGCCAACTGCCTTCGTAGCATTGACAGTTCAGAAGGGATTCAAAGTTGCTGTTTTTCCTTTCATGTCTGTACTGATTCTTGCAAAACTGCTTCAGCATATCCAGGAACCTTAGTTTGAATCCAAAATTCTTAAGGATTTTCAAAAGTTCATCTCTGCTCACAGTGTCACATGTCTCAGTAAAGTCTATAAAGGTGACAAACAGGCCTTTGTTTTGCTCATCGCACTTTCTTTATATTTCTGAAGTGCAAATACCACATGGGGTGCCTCTATCTGTTCTAAAACCACACTGGTTCTGTGTGAGTCAAGTGTGGTGCAGGAAAAGCATAGTAGGTCAGGCAGCATCTCAACAGCAGGAGAATGGATGTTTCGGGCATAAGCCCTTCATCAGGAATGAGGTTTTTGGGCCAGGGGACGCTGAGAGATAAATGGAAGGGGGAGGGGTTGTGGGGAAGGTAAGAAAGGTCGGTTCTCCTGCTCCTTGGATGCTGCCTGACCTGCTGTGCTTTTCCAGCACCACACTCTCGACTCTAATGTCTAGCATCTGCAGTGCTCACTTTCTCCTGGTTCTGTGGGAGGTTTGCTTCTGCAATGGTAGGCACACACTTATTCAGAAGTATTCTCGCCAGGATCTTTCCAAGCAATAAACTGGAGTGTGATCCTGTGGTAGTTGGACTAATCTGATTTTTCTCCTTTTTGAACAAGGTGATGATAACTCAATTGCAGAGATTCTGTGAAACCTGCCTTGTTCCTCTCTGTTGGCCACAAAAATTCTTGACATGTAGCTTCGGGCTGCCATTGTTCAAGGCTTTATGTGGAATTCCATTGACTCCAGAGAGACTTAAGAAGAAGAGAGAACAAGGTCAGCTGACTATAAGCCACTTATTGCAGAAGTTTCCATTTTACCCTCCAGGAATACGCAAGATAGGGATTAAAAAGCCAGTTTCAACATTACTGAAGTGAACTATTGGGCCTGAATGCTTTCCTGAGTACCAGCCTGAATTCCAGTGTTAGCATACTTTGAAACCACATTTGACATTAGTCATCTGTATTGCAGTTAAAGACCCTCTCTAACTCCAAGTACAGCAAGCTAGTTAAAAAGGAAACTGTACAAATAATTACTGTCTCTCACCCTGAATACTGGATTTCACTCATAGACAACAGGCATCAGAAATTCATAGTTTTGCATATTGTTTGAGATTAAGCCTCATGAACCTGATTATTCACAAAACAATGTCAACACTACCAATAACCTCCAATGCAGTGACCACAATATTCAACTATCTAATCTTGGGGAAACAATATAGAAACTAGGTTAGGTGAATTGGCCATGCTAAATTGCCCGTAGTGTTAGGTGCAGGGGTAAACATAGGAGAATGGGTCTGGGTGGGTGCGCTTCGGCAGGTCGGTGAGGACTTGTTGGGCCAAAGGGCCTGTTTCCACACTGTAAGTAATCTAATATAATCATCTAATCTAATCTATATCTCTATTTAATATTTTTATCTCTCAGGATTTCCTCTGCTTCTAATCAGTGTGTCTGTGTTGTATTACTAATTCTCTTATTTCGTAATTAATAAACTCACTCTTTGTTGTTTCAGAAAGTCTGGTTAAATTGGCTGCTCTTAAAACATAGCGTTTGTATCTGGGAGAGGAGTATCCACAAGGCAAAGGGAACCTTTTCTAAACTAAGTTGTTGCAGCCATCCAAAAGAATGGGTTCATGAACAAGGGAAGCCAGTTCACCCTTCCTCATTCTACAGCTTAACAGTATGGAGTATCTTAAAATATAACAAGTAGGGAAACCTCACTGGAGATCTGTTTGTAACAATATGTCTACAAGATGAGGTTTGTCAGTTGCTGACTTGAAAATTTAAATCAGTTGTTGAGCTTAGACTTGAACTGAATGTTCTGCTTTGTGCAAGTGAACCAGTGGTCTAGGTGACATTTAGCACAATGTGACTATAGTATGTCCTTTTGGTCATGCTGTGGGAACAAAATGTAGACTTTAGTACTGATATTCAGAGTGGAGATGTATCCATGTGACCTTGAAATGACTTTTGGTTAAAAAAAAAGTGCAAGTCCTGGACAACATGGTAGTGAACTACCTTCTTAAACCACCACAGATGATGGTGTGCCCAAGTATCTGCTGACTTTGCTGTTCTAACTGGTAGAGTTTGTAGGTTTTGAAGGTACTGACAAGAGAAGCTTTGCTGAGTTACTGCAATGCATTTTGCATATATTACATACTGTTGCCACTATTTAATCAGTGATGAAGGAGTCAATGTTGAAGCTGAGGGTTGGAAAGACAATCAAGTGGACTCTTTGTTCTGGTTGGTTTCAAGCTTCTTGAGTGTTGTTAGGGTAGCATTCAACCAGAGAGGTGGACAATATTTCATCACACTCCTGATTTGTGTCTTGTAGATGGTAACCAGGCACTGGGGAGAAAGGAAGTGAGTTACTCACTGCATAATCCTCTGCCTAATATTCTAACTAAGACAATAATTTACCTTGAATTGCATTGGCTTAATCCCTAACAAAGCCTCTTGTAAGGGCTTTATATAATGCCTTCTGGAATTCCATGGAAGCAATTCTATGGACATATATGGACATTTATTGTCTAATGCTTTAGTTAATTCTTCAGAAAACATCAGATGCATTATGCATGACCTACCCTTTATAAATCACTGATAAGCTCAAAGGTTTCACATTGTTCAATTACCCTATCCATAATTACAGCTCAAGTAATTTTTCAAGTAATGATGTTTGACAAAGTGCTTTCTTCTCTTGGCATTTGTTCGCACACTAAGGTTTTAGGAAGATTGTACTAATCAGTTGTCCTCTTGTGGATAGTCATCCATAACTGGCAGATTCTCCCACAGCATGTGCAAGTGAAGGTACTGTCCATGCTGGAGACAATTGAATCCAACCTGCTCCTCCTTTTCACTTTCATGCTAGTTCTTTATGCAGTTTGAAAGGTGTCTGTAATGCCTCCAGATAGAAGGTACTTCCCATTGGGCCCAGACAGAAGTGGCGCACAGAAAGGGACTTCTTCAGGGACTCCTTGAAACATTGGACTCCATTTACCAGTTGACAACTTTCACAATCTTGCAAGGGCTCAAAGATGTCTTCTACACAGATCTCCACCCAGAATGTTCCTTCCAAGTATAAAATTGTCATCCTTGATGATTTCAACAACAGAGATAGCCATGGCAGCCTGGTGTGGAAGGATGTGCTCAGACACCATGGAGTTGGAAACTGCAGTGAAAACAGTTGTAAAATCCCGGAACTCTGCAGAAGAACAGATTCCCTTCTGGCCACACATAATCCTGACTTGGAAGTATATTGTTGTTCCTTCATCATCTTGGGATTCCCTTCCCTAACAGCATTGTGGGTGTTCCTACATCGCAAGGGCTGCAGTGTTTTAAGAAGGCAGCTCACCACATGTTGTCCATGGCTATTAGGGATGAGAAATAAATCCTAACTTCGGTGGTGATGGCCAACATTCCATGATAAACAAAAAAAAAGTGGCAGAATGGCAGCAAACAATGGGAATAACAGGCAGGTACTCTAATTGGCAGGAGATAGTTCAGAATGTTAAAGAAGAATCTATGTTAAATCCCCTACTGTTGAATCAAATGATTTATTTGATTAAACTGAAAACCACATACCCACTTTTGCTATTGAAGCAAAAATAGTTTGTATCAAAAGCAGTATTTGAAAACACAAAATTGCATCAGGATATTAATGGATTAAATGAATGGTCAAAACTGTGGCAAATCAATTTGTATAGCATTTACCATGGGAAAAGATATAGAAGCTAGGACATTTGGGAAAATAAATAGTGATGTCTTTTTTCGAAGTCACATTAGAGAGGAGGAGAATTGGAGGTCTTAAAATGCATGAAATTGGATAAATCCCTAATCAATTGTATCCCAGGACATTGTGGGAAGCTAGGGAACAAATTGCACGGCCCCTAGCAGAGATATCTGTATCATCGATGGCCACAAGTGAGGTGCCGGAAGACTGGTAGGTGGCTAATATTCTGCCATTATTTAAGACAGGCAGCAAGGAAAAGCTCGGAAACTACAGACTGGTGAGCCTATACAATAGCTCTCACTCGAGAAAAAAATACCACTGAAAATAATGGGACTAAAGGCAAGTACATCCCCCATAGCACATAAGTTGCATTCAAGGATTTTAAAGGAAGTAGCTACAGAGATATATTGTGCACTTGTAGTAATTTTCCATGAATTTGTAGATTTTACAAAATTTTCAGAGAAGTGGCAAACCACCAATGTAACACCCTTATTCAAAAAGAGAAAAAGACATAAAAAAAGCGAAATAGAAATCAGTTATCTGAATATCTGCCCTTAGGAAAGCATAAGAATCTATTATAAAGGAAATAATAACAGAATATTTAGAAATACACAATCTAATCATTGGAGATTAGAAGAATGAGAAGTGACCTTATCTAAGCATAGAAACTTCTCACTGATTGAGGGAGTGGTAGAGTGGGGAGGAGTGCTTGACAAGGTAGAGGCAAGAGATTGTTTCCCTTCTAGGAGACTCTGTGACGAGAGGGCATAGTCTCAAAATCACACATTTAAAACAGAGACAGAAAGGAATTTGTTGTCTCAAAGAGTGTGAATCTGTGGAATTATTTAGCACAGATCTGGGTGATTCAGTATATTCATGACTGAGGTAGACAGAATTGTAATCAGTAAAGGAAACAAGGATTATGGAGATGACACAGGAAAGGGGAGTTGAGGATTGTCAGATCATCCACGAAGTTGTAGAATGACAGAACAGCCTTAATAGCCCAAATGGCCTTTTCTTCACTCACTTGTGAGACATGGGCATCACTGGCTGGCCAGCATTTGTTGCTTTTACCAAGTTGCCCTTGAGAAGGTGGTGGTGATCTGCCTTCTTGAACTGCAGTCCATGTGCTGTAGGTTGGGAGAGAATTCCACAATTTTGACCCAGCAACGCTGCAGGAATGGTGATATAGTTCCAAATCAAGATGGTGAATAGGTTGGAGGGGAACTTGCAAGTGGTGATGTTCTCATATACTTGATGCTCTTGTCTTTCTTGATCATCGTGGATTTGGAAGGATCTCTAGTGAACCTCCGCATTGCATCTTATAGATAGTACACACTGCTGCTACTGAACATTGGTGGTGGAGGGAGTGGATGCTTGTGGATGGTGCGGATGGAATAGCAAGGGGTGGTTAGATTGCCTTTTATTTGAGATGGTCATTGCCTGGCATTTGTATGGTGCAAAAGTTACTCGCCGCTTGTCAACCTAAGCCTGGATATTGTTTAGATCTTGTTGCATTTGAACATGAACTGCTTCAGCATTGGAGGAACCACAAATGGTGCTGAACATTGTTCAATCATCAGCAAACATCCCTACTTTTGACCTTTTGACGGAAGGAACATCATTGACGATGCAGCTGAAGGTGGTTCAGCCAATGACATTACCCTGAGGCATTCCTGTAGAGATGAACTGGATCTCCTTTCTTTTATAGTTTATAGATACCAACATGAGCAATCAGAAGCATGTGTCCATCTGATAACAAAAATGACAAGAGGGCTGCAAGAGTTAAGGGGAACATGGCCAATGTTTTGTTCCAGGACAGTCTTTTGATTAACTTTTCAGTCAGGAACAGTTGTGTGTATTTCAACTTTGTGATTGGTTCATGGTCAAGTGCTACCGTATTTTCTTTGGGAAATAGAGGAGAAGCTTCTAACATTAAAAGCAAAAGCACCTAAATCTCTCCTGTGTGGAGAAGTAACAGAAAATCTCCTTGTAGCTATTTTCAATCATCATTTTCCTGTGAATGGCTATCTCAAGATTCTTTAATTGAAAAGAAAAGGAGAAAAATTATCTACAGAGACACTGAAAGGGCGATTCATTAAACAGTGAATGAAAGACTGGGAATTGGTGTATCTATAATCTCTTAGGACACAGTGGTAATATCTCTACAGCTGGACCAGGAGGAAGTCCCACCTGCAGCAGAACTATATGATAACATCTCTGAACAGATTCATTAGCAAATATTTATCAACAACCTCTGGTCATTAGCAAAGAATCAGAAGAAATTGGAAAGAAAACAAATAATTGATGTCTATGACCTAAACTGGTGCCAGAACTCTGTCTGTGACGTTTTTGTCCTTTCCCCACCTATAATATTTCTACCTTGTCTTGTTTCTTTGTGTCTGTTTCTACGTGTATGGAAATCTTTTAAAAAGTATATTAAATGTAATCGAGTTATAAGCTAGCAATTCATGTTCCTTTCTTCTGTTTTTAAAAACAGTTTGCAACAGGTTAATTTTAAAAATTATCCCTTCTCTTTAAAAAGACCAAAATTATCGAGCCTTGGAATAGAATCATTGAATCCCTATAGTGTGGAAACAGGCCTTCGGCCCAACAAGTCCACACCAACCCTCTGAAGAGTAACCTACATAGACCCATTCCCTTATCCTATATTTATCCCTGACTAATGCACCTAACCTACACATCCCTTGAACACTATGGGCAATTTACAAGGCCAATTCACCTAACCTGCACATCTTTGGATTGTGGAAAGAAACCAGAGCACCCAGAGGAAACCCATGCAGATATGAGGAGAATGTGCAGACTCCACCCAGGCAGTCACCCGAGGCCAGAATCGAACCCGGGTCCCTGGCGTCATGAGGCAGCAGTGCTAAATGCTGAGCCACCGTGCTGCCACTGAACATCACACCTTCCTTGAGTCAACAAAGATTATTAGTTACTAAACATGAGAAGAATTAGTAATGCAGTACACATAGACATGGATTAAAATAAGAGATAGGATCCAAAATAAGTTATGTGGATCAGTTTCTACATTACTTGTGAATAGCAAATCAGATTATGTTATGGCCATTATTGTGTTGAATAGGTGGCAAGATTATTTTTGATATTCTTAGTTTTGCAGGCAGATGAAAGTTTCTTTGTCCAAGTTTCTTTTAGAACTATGCACTCAGATTGACAGAGAGTCTTCTTGGACCTGCAACACAGGTGTAACTAGGGAATAGTTTTTCAACTGTGATATTCAAAGCACCTTAGTATTCATAGCCTGGATGGTGCTTATAAGAGCTTTCAGTCCCACTAGTCCACTCTAGTAGAGTTGAAATTGACTTTGAACCCCTGTTCTTGCATATTCCTGGAGTAAAATTAAAGACATTTCTGAAAAAGGTGGCTTTCTGCTGAGAAGAGAGAAGATACTCAGCCCTCTCTCTTGTTAAGTGTCTTTAAGTGTTCCTGTAGAACTCCTCTTTTTGAAACCGACACATTTTGATATTAAAAGGAAAATAATTTTATAAATACTTCCATTGTCTCTGATTGGCCAAGGCATTGCCATTAAGAAAGCAAAGGGAAGTGAGAGGCTCCCCCCCCCCGCCGCCACTTCCTGGTTAATCTACCTTGTGTCAGTGAGTCCTGTTATGACCTTGACTGATTATATTAAATTGATGTATAGTGAGGATTGCTCAGAAAGTGCTACTCAATCCAGAATCACATTTGGTAGTAGATATTTCATCTGGATATGGTAAGCACAGCTTGATGGAACCTGTATGCAACCAGTATGCAACCTGTCCCCAAACTCCAAAAGAACATGCTGATTGAGTTGATCAGAGTTGAGATTAGAGTGGCGCTGGAAAAGCACAGTAGGTCAGGCAGCATCCGCCCGAAACGTCGATTTTCCTACTCCTCGGATGCTGCCTGACCTGATATGCTTTTCCAGCGCCACTCTAATCTAGACTCTGATTTCCAGCATTTGCAGTCCTCACTTTTGCCTCTTTGAGTTGATCAGACAATCATGTTGAACCATATTGCCAGCATACATGGCATTACACGACACAGAATTTTGTAACCAAGTTTCTCAATTATGGGACAGTCATAACAACTTATGCAAGAATTGCAGCAGCCTGTTACTGCAATGAACCACAATATAGTCATTGTGACAGTGTGAAACAGCACTTTTAAGCTGTTGCTCAATTTTTTTGACATAAATTGCCTTTCCAAGGTGATTTGGCAAAGACAAGCATCTTTTTTAAAATGCAAATGGTGGTATTTGATGCATTTACCAGTTAATGCTATTTTAAATAATAAACGATAATTTGATCAGAATAGCCTTTCTCCTGCAGAGTGGTTTTGAACTACCTGTTTTTGTATCAAACTTGCAAAGTGAGTAAATGGTTTGGGTTCTATTTACAAGATTTCTAATGAATTCATTCTTGTAATGCACGAGCTATACAAATCATACATGCAAGGTTTTCTAGCCAGCACAGATGTCATTGAGCAGTGAGTGTATGCTGATGGAGTTAGCATAATCCAGGACCTCTGAGTTGCTGATCTTGTCCTGCTATGAGATGCAAAGGATATGTCAGAGGTGGCATAGGTGGGAACTGTTCAGCTTTTTGTCCTGGCTAGCACATTTTCCAGGTGTCACCACTATAAAAAGGGGCCTTGAAAATGCAGGCTTGGTAGGTTCTGAGTTTGGCATTCTCAGTTAAATTGCTGATGTGCCACACACTCCTACACAGTTTGTATGTATCTGCAGTGTTTCCAATGCATGTGTTGATTTCAGCATCAGGTGATTGTGGAACCTTGAAATGTGAAGCTATCAACAATTTCATGCATCACAAGCTTTAAATGCTGATAGGCAACTTTCTGACAACACCCTGGACTGAAACATTTCTCTTCCGATGCTGATGATGCAACTAAACTCTTTACTGGTGCGCTTGCCTCTGCAGCGGCTCCTGAATTTGAATGTAGTGTAGCATTGTCAGGGTAAAGCAAATCCCTGGCGAGTATACAGTGTAACTTTGTTTTGGATTTTAGATGTGTTCAGATATGTAAGTAGATGCCCTCTGTGGATGGCCTGATGACATTTTCTTTGCTGTTTATTCATGGAATGTGAGCATCACTGGCTGGGCCACCATTTATTGCCCATCATAATTGCCCAGATGGCGCTGAGCTGCTTTCTTGACAACATCAAAAAGATGAATATGCCAAAGAGAGTCAGCACCAGAACACAACCTTGTTTGACCCTTGTTTGCATACCTCAAGTGGTTCCAGTGGTACTGTATTATAGCTGACTTTGCCTACCATGTTGTCATGGAGAAAGTAGAACACACGGAGCTGTTTCGGCAGGCAGACAATTTTCGGCAGCTGCTTAAATCGACCAACTCAGCTGTCATATTTGAAGGCCTTAGTGATAGCAATGAAAGGAATATTTAGCCATCGCCTTTGTTCATAGTATTATTTTTCATGTGCTGGCAAGCATCCAATTGTCTTTGAGATGATAGAAATGAGCCACTTTCTTGAATCCCTGCAGTTCATGGAATATACTTCTAGTTTTATTAGGGAAGGAATTCTAGGATTTTGACCCAGTGACAGTAAACAAAAATTTCAAGTCAGGATGGTGTGTGATTAGGTGGAGAATTCATGCAACTGTTGCCCTTTTGAGTACTAGAAGTTGCAGGTTTGGAATGCGCTGTTAAAAAAGCCGAGATGTGTTGGTGCAATGCATCTTGTAGTACACTGCTATCACTGTGGACCAATGGGGATCTTGTATCGATGAAGCAGGCATGTTATGTTTTTCCTGCACATAAGCTGCTTTATACTGGAAGGTGTTGTTTCTTGAGTGGTTTGGATCTGCACTGATCCATGGAAATGGAGAGTATTCCATCACACTCCTGGCTTAGTGGCACTAGGGAGACAGGACGTGAGTACCCCCATAGAATTCCCAATCTCTGAGTGCTCTTGTAGTCATAGGATTTATATTGCTAGCCTATTTAATTTTCTGGTCAGTGATAACCCCCAGTGATAATCCTGAGGGTTATTGCCATTGAATGTCAAGGAGCCATTGCTGGCTTCTCTTTTGTTGGAGACTGTTATTGCCTGGAACTGTGTGATGTAAACATTACTTGCCAAATGTTAACATAAGCCTGGATGCTTTTGGGCAGGATGTGGCTGGGCAGGGTTCCATATTATCAGGTTGATGCTCATGACTAAATGTGCTGGAAAAGCTAGGCTAGGAACCTGAATACTTCTAGAACATAATTATTCAATACTCTTTTCAGAATGTTGTCAAGGCCCATCACCTTTATAGTGTCCAGTGCCTTCAGCAATATCTTTATATTGAATGGAATGAACCTAACTGAAAGACAACTGGCATCTGTGACACTGAGGCTCTCAGGAGGAGACATATATAGATTGTCCACTCAGCATTTTTGGATGCAAATGCTTCGGCTTTATCTTTTGATGTGCTTGTTAAATAAGCATCATAACCTAATGTCAATTTTCTGCTTTTTCCCATACCCTTGCACATTTTTTATTTGAATAATCATCCAACTCTCTCTTAAATGCCTCAATTGAATCCTGCCTCCACCACAAATCCAGGCAGTACATTCCCTAATTACTGCTGGTTAAAAATGGTTTTCCTCACTTTACTTTTGCTTCTTTTGCAGCTAACGTAAAATCTATGTCCTCTTGTTTTTGTTCTTTTTACGTGCAGGAACAGTTTCTCCCTGGCTAGTCTACACAGCCCACACATGGTTTTGAAAAACTTGGTCAGATCTCCTCTTAGCCACTATATTTCCAAGGAGAACACTCTAAATTTCTTCAGTCTGTCCTCATAAATGAAGTTTCTTATCCTTGGAAACTAGGTTTCTGCACTCTCTCTAATGCATTCATATTGTTTTTCCTGTAATTGGTGCCCAGAACTATACATAATACTCCAGCTGATGCCTGACATGTACCTTGTACAAGTTTAACATCACTTCCTTGCTTGAATATTCTCTGCCACTATTAATAAAACTGAGGATACTCTATGCTTTACTTTCTGCTTCCTCCATCTTCCCTGTCACTTTCAGTAATGTGTGCACATGTGCAACCAGGCCCTGCCATTCCTGCACACTACTAAGAATTGTACCCTGTATTTTATATTGTGTTTCAATGCTCTTCCTAACAAAATGCTCCATCTCATATTTCTCTGCATTGAAACTCATCTGCCACCATTTGTCCACTCCGCCAACTTGTCTATGTCCTTGTGGAGTTCAAGACTGTCCTCACAGTTTACAATTCTTTCAAGTTTTGTGTCATCTGCAAACTTTGAAATTGTCCCTGTCTGCCATAATCTAGATCATTCATACATATCAGGAAAATCATGGGTCCCAACACAAACATTCCTCCAGCCCCAGAAAAATTCATTGATCATTACTCTGTTTCTTTTGTATTTTGTACTCACGTTCCCACCAACCCGTTTGTTCTTTGACCTATAAATTTACTCACAAGTCTATTATGTAGCACTGTATTGAATGCCTTCTGAAAGTGCATGTGCACCACATCAACAATGTTAACCACATTGAACATTACACTTCAGAACTCTATGCTGGCTCTTCCTAATCAAACCCCTTTTTTCAATGTAACTACCAATTCTATCCCAAATAATTGTTTCTTGAAGTTTCCAAATCCGGAAGATAACTGGTTAGTTTGTAATAATAACGTCTCTTGAACAAGGCCGTAACATTGCATTTCTCTCTGGCACATCCCCCGAGTCTCGTGAAGACTGAAAGATCTTGGCCATTTCAATCCTAACTTAATTTAAAATCTTTGGATACAACTCATCCAGTTCTGATGCTTTGCTCAAGTTTAAGTACCAACACTTCTGCTCTGACTGACCACTTTTATGACTGAGTTCAGTTTTCTGTCACCAAGGCCTGGGTAGCAAATCTCTCAATATCACTTGCTTTTGTTGCTTATCATTCCTTCACTTTCACTGCATCACAATTCCGGAGCTCCATCCTAACTGCACTGTGAATATAACTGCAAAAAATGGATTACAGCCATTTAAGAATGGCTCGTAACAACTTTCTCCAGTGCAATTAGGGATGAGCAATAAATATTGGCCTGGGCAGTCATGTTCATATCCCATGAACAAATTTAAAAATTAATCAGTACAGGAATATAATTCATAACTGCTGTCTCTTACATTGTGTTAATGCTCTACAGTGAAACTGGAGTCTCCTCTCTAAAGCACAAGTCTGGCTACTCATTATCAGGATCCTCTCTTGACCTCCCTGGTTGAGTTCAAAGGAATGCAAGCATTAGGTTTTGCACTGGCTTAGTTGCAAAGTCTATAGGAAAACTACAAATTTGTAATAAATATGATAACTACTGCTTTTCTTTTGTTTGTGATTTGGTGATGTGTTGTTTATGCTTTTCTACTTTGTGATGCAACTAAATGGAAACAATAATTATGCAGTAATTATATTATTTATAATTATTACAGTTTTAAGAACCTATAAGGATTTTAAGGCTAATTCATACACTGGAGAAGCAACATTTATTACTTTAGGTGTTCAAAAATTAAAACAGTTGAAATGATTGAAAAACAATTAATGAATAATTCAGTTGATTATAAATCAAGGATATTTCAGCTGTTACGTCTATTTTTCTTATGATTACTTTGTATTTTGCTTAAGGGAATGTTTGTATCAAACTCTTGTGTAAATTATATTTCAGCTAACTTATTCCTGATATTTAATCATTAACGAACTGACGTCTCCTGTTACTCTGGTAACTTTGTGTTGCTTGTAGCAGTTGCCTGGCGATCTCTTTCTATTGCAAGTTTATATCAAGCAATACCTAGAATTTTATGACATTTCAAAAAGATCTCTTATCGTGCTGTCACCTTTATGGCACTTCACTCATCCTTTCGTCTTTGATCTTCACTAACTTCACAGCCTAATATTGTATATCAGGAGGCTTTTTTAAATTGAAGTCTCTCATACACATAGATTGCCACAGGTCAGCTAAAATCTCCAATTCAGGTTTTAAGTAAACGCTCATGGTTACATTGCTGAGTTTAAGTAATGTGGCCATCAGAAATAACATGCAAATAAAGTCTCTTTCTACCTAAAGGGGACAAGCTCAAGTTATCTGACTCACATTATTCACCTATCTCTCTAGTTATTCTGAGTGCTTCTTAAATGTTATCCATGTGAAAAACAAAATATGTTTTTACATTACAAGATTATTATTATCATCATCATCACCATCATTTAGGGGACCTAGATGTCCTGCATGAATCACAGTTAACATGCAGGTACAGCAAGCAATTTAGAAAGTCAATCATATTTTAGCCTTCATTACAAAAGGATGGCATATAATATTGAAGAAATCTTAGTGCAATTATAAAGGGCCTCAGTGAGTCCTTGCTGAAAAAATATGTGTAGTTATGGTCTCCTCACCCAAGGAAAGATTTATTTGCTTCAATGAAAGTTCATCAGACCAAATCTTTGGTTGAAGTATTGAGAACATTGAATATACTTCATAGAACTTAGGAGAATAAAAGGGAATATCATTGAAATGCACAAAAATCTTAAGGAACTTCACTGAATACATTATGATTCCTCTTGTTGTGGAATCTAGGGATAGAACCAATGGTCCAGATCTTCTCATATTGGAAGAGACCTCCAACTGCACTAACACCTTAGGATCCTGACAGAGTCCCAGTGTAGCACTTATGTGGGAAGTTAAAGCTTCTGATTCCAGTTTTACCCTGCCTAGATTTGTTCTGTGATTGCCAAATCACACAGACTTGGGCTGTTTGCCCAAAATTTATCATGCTTTTTACATGGATTTACTTTGATTCTTCATAGCTGGTCTGTTTGCTGAGCATCATGACTTCTAAAACAGCTGAGTGTCAATGCATTCCAGTACCCACAGCACTCTCCATATGGCAATGTTCATCATCTCCAGCACTCTTCCCCCACCCTAAGGGCATTGCTCAATTCCCATGCCAGAATAAAGTTGGTGCTCACCATCACACCACTGACTGATCCAGAGACCTCAGCCTCTACCTCATTCCAGACCATTGTTCAGAATTACCCCTTCCCTCCTGACTCACTTTCAGCAATGCATGGCTCACATTTAACTGTGTCAGACAAAACAGTTTGCATTGTTTGTTTGTGTGTCTCTGAGAGTGTGAGAATGAGTGAGTGGGAAGAATGGCTGGCGTGTAGTTGAGCTTTCTTGTGGGTTAAGGGAGAGAGGACTCTGTAAAGGGGCAGGGGTAATTACTCAGTGCAGGAAGTGAGAGATCATCTGCATTGGTAAGGTGAGGAATTTGATAACTGGAGTAGAGTGAGTAGGAGGAGATTACTGTTGGGGCTGATGGGGGTGCTTGACATTGGAGGTGGGGGCTATAATCATCCACTTGTTTAAATTCTTTCAAGGCTTGGACTTGTTATTTTCTTATAGAAGTGCTATAGGACTCCAAGCTCTCCAAACCTCTGAACAGAAATCCTCATCATATTTTTAAAAACTTGAAAAAAATACATACTTCAAGTGGTTATATTGAACAAATCTTCTCGTGCATTGCCTTAACTTCAGTCTGTCTCGAAATACCAACTTTTCTTTCCCAAGATTTCTATCTTCATTTCTGTCACATCTGTTGATACCTCTCATTGCACATGATGCACAGCTCCTGGCTTTAGTTGCACTACATAAATAACCTCAAATAAGAAACTAATATTTTCTGAAAAATCTGCGTGTGTGTACTTAGACCATGATGTACTATCTAAGAGTTTAGCTCTCAGTATTTACATAGGATGTTCATTCTACTGGCTGAAACAAATCAAAAGGAAGATTCGCTTCTGTTGCAGAGTGTAACTGCAAGCGCGCAGTGCATGAAATTTGCACTCCAAAACTATGAACCAATGAGAATGTAAATATAAAACTATCTCAAGTTATTTAAAACTTAAATGTTTCTTCCCAAAATGTTTCAACTAGAAAATTCAGTCAGAATGTGAGGGATCATGGGTCACAATGGTAGTACAAAGTTGTGACCACCTGATGAAGGAGCAGCGCTCTGAAAGCAAGTGCTTCCAAATAAACCTGTTGGACTATAACCTGGTGTTGTGTGATTTTTAACTTTGTACATCCCAGTCCAACACTGGCATCTCCAAATCACAATGGTAGTGTACTGGAAATTAAGCCATTGGTATTCCTGGAGTGGCCACAAAAGTTAAAAATTTTATCAAAGAATGCAAAATCCCTAATTTTTCTGTTGGATAGGTCCAGATGAACAGAAAGCATGGATCAGTTTTCTGCACTTAACAAGAATCACACTTCGTTAGAAATAAATAATTTCTAACTCAAGGTAAACTATGAATTGTTGATATATAAGTTTGCCAGTTAAAATTCTAACCCACTTCAAAAATCTATGCACATGATCACTGAATGGATTTTTAAAACTGGCTAGATGACATTAAACAAAAAGTAGGAATAAACGGGTCATTTTCTGAGTCGCAGCCAGTGACTAGCAGGGAAACCACAAGGATCAGTGCTTAGACCCCAGCTATTCACAATATATACTAGAGATTTAGATGAGGGAACTAAATGTAATATCTCCCAAGTTTGCAGATGACACAAAGATAGATGGGAGGGTTAAATTTGAGGAGGACGCAGAGATACTTCAGTGTGATTTGGGCAACTTGAGTGAGTAGGCAAATGCATAGCAGATACAATATAATGTGACAGCGAAAACAGAACAAATGATTATTCTCTGAATGGCAATAGTGTCATTGGGTGTCATTGTTCACCGGTTGCTGAAAGTAAACATGCAGGTTTAACAAACAGCAAGAAGGCTTGTTAGCCATCATATTGAGAGGTTTTGTGCACAGGAGCAGGGATGCCTTGCTGAAATTGTACAGGGCCTTGGTGAGGCCATACATGGACTACTTTGTGCAGTTTTGGTCTCTTGTTTGAGGAAGGATGTTCTGGCTATGGAGAGAGTGTAATAAGGATTTACCAGACTGATTCCTAGGATGGCGAGACTGACATATGAAACAAATCTGAATTGGTTAGAACTATATGTATTGGGTTTGGAAGAATGAGGAAGGGACTCATAGAGAACTATAAAATTCTAACAGGACGAGCAGGATAACTACAGGATGGATATTCCTGATGACTAGGGAGTCTAGAACCAAGGATCAGTCACAGTTTAAAGAAATGAGCTAGCCCATTTTAACACTGAGACGAGGGTGGTGAGCCTGTGAAATTCACTGCCACAAAAGTTGGTTTTGGCCAAAACATTGAATGTTATCAAAAATGAGATAGCTATAGTTCTTGGGACTGAAGGGATAAAAGGGTATGGGGTGCAAGTGGGATCAGGTCACTTAGTTGGATGATCAACCATGATCATATTGAATGGCAAAGCAGACTTGAATGGCCAACTCCTGTCCCTATTTTCGATGACAGATTGAAAATAAATGGTGTTATGGAGGAGGAGAAAAATTGCTGGGGATGCAGTTCAATATTATCAGCTCTCAGGACTTGATGGATCATTCCTTTCGTTTGCTAAGTCCTTAAGTTCTCTGCTCTTTCCTTCCTCTTTCCCTACAGTCATTTCTTCATTGGAGGCAAAGAGTGACTACTTCATGAATTAATAGCCAGATTTTCATTCCATCCCATTTTTATGAAAGGAGAGAGCTCCACATTTGTGACAGAAGATTTTGATCAGGGTCCTTCAGAAATGCAGAGCTAGACTTCTTTTCTGACAGTTCTCTCATAGTGCATAATTGTCAAGGGAAAGCAAACCACGCCCTGTTTTCATAACCGTCAGCGACCATGTTCTGAAATTTGAAGATCCAGAATCACTAATAACCTCTTCAACAGCTACTGTCAAATGGTACGTATATGGTAAGTGTGATGATAATATGCCAGATAAGTAGGGGTTTTGATGCTAAATGTGTAAGGTTTCAAGTGGGTAGGATGCCAGGATGCAAGGTGGCCAGTTGCAGTGTTAAGTGTAAGTTAGGGTTGATGTGACAAAACAGGTATGGCTAGTGGTAGATGGAGGCACCTTGGGTCAATAACAGGGAATAGGGTTCTAGGGGAAAGAGATGCGAATCAGGAGCAAGAAAAGGAAGGGTGAATTTGCGTCTAGAGCAATTGAAGGGAGGTTTGGTCAGGACCAAAGTGGGGGTGTTTAGATCTGGAGTGGGGAAGATAGAAGCAGATCCAGATATGCAGTTGGGGGAGGGCAGGGTGGTAGTTTGAGAGAAGGTATCAGGGCAGGGTCTGTGGGGGATGGGGGGGGGGGGGGAGGGGAGGGGGTGCTTATAAAGTAGTATACATAAGGTGTAGTTGAAAGTTTATAAGGTAAGTATGGGGCCAGTTGAATAGTTAGTCAGGAGTTAGACTATATATTTAATAAGCTAACTTATCCTGAGTAACTAACCATTTGCTTAATTTCATTGGATCTTTCCAAATTCTCCATATTAAATGGACACTTGCAGAGGTTTCTAAGCATAAGAGTACTGCCCAGCAGAATCTTCAATTTCTAGGGCAATTCCTTTATCACTGAAATGGGGATTCTGCAAATCTCACTCTGGACTCAGACTCCCTATCTGTCCCTGGAGATGGCTTGTCTGTGTTTATATCTTCCCTCACTGCTTGCAGCAGAGCACTGTTAATAGAACATAAAATGAGTTTTATTAACTTGTTTTTTAAAATCGCAGTAACTCATTCCACAATCCTCATTTTAAAACAGTCCTTATCACATTTCGGTTCTTACACAAAATACAGAAAATAAAATGATTCTATCTTTCCAGATAAGACATTTGTTTCTGTATAAAATGTAAAATAATTGAGGTGTAAGAAATTAAGAAATCGGAGCAGAGTGGGCTATGCAGCCCCATCTCCCTGTTCTATCAATCAAAAGAATCATGACTGATAATCTACCTCAACTCCATCTTCTCATAATATCCCCATATCACTTAGTTCATTTGGCATCCAAAAATCCATCAAGCTCTGCCTTGAAGTATACTCAGCACTTGAATTTGCCTTCAGAGGTAGAGAATTTCAAAAATTCACAATCATTTCAAGGAACAAGTTTTAAAATCTTATTCTTAAGTGGCTGACCTCAGTCTAAGACCTTAACCTGAATTCTATCAGGAGGGGCAATGCTACTCTGCTCCTACTTTCTTCCAGTGGACTGTGCTTTGCATTTCTTGCCAGCATCTCTGACTGCAGCTCCTTCAGAAATGTAAAATATAGCTGGAATACAACTGGTCCCTCATGGTGTAGTATAGTGAAATCAAACTAAGCCTCCTTTGCAGCATTAGATGCCATAATCTGTTAAGTTTATAGTCCAAAGGTTGTGTGCCTACTTCTTCACAGAAACTGGTATCCTATCACCAAAACACCCTTTATTTTTATGTGGAGAGTCCTTGACCCACCTCCCACAGAGCCAATCTCATAGTGAACAGGACGCCTGCTACTCATGTTCTTTTTTTCCTTTTTTTATATAGTGCTTATTTTTCCCCAGCACCCATGTTGTGTGTGTGCAGGTGTGAGCCACAGTGAAAGGCAACAGGTGTACCATTCTTTATTCAATTTCCACCGCCAGGAAGAAAGACCACTCATGTTCTTATTTCTCAGTCAGAGCTCTCTGATTGAACCAGATTAACAGTCCCTATCAGGGAACTCATTCTGTGAGGTCCACCCAGGTGACCTCATTACAATTACTACATCTCTCCACCTGAGTCTGAGGACATAGACAGGTTCTTTTTTACCTCGCTCCTCCTGGGGTGTTTTAGCACCTGGTCAGGTTCCTTCAACTCTGTCTCTGATGCTTGTAAAGCACAGTAGCTTGCTTCTTGTGCCTGGAGCATCTTAGATGAAATTCATTCTGTTCTTCAAGCAGCAAAGGCATCAAGGTAGTGACATCGGCCATTCCCATCTCAGATTCCACAATATCTTTAATGCTCAATAGAGAGAGAGAATCCATGAGTTCTGGAACAGTCAGAAAGACTGTCGTGGAGCTTGGCATGTTTGGCTCCCACATTGTTTGCAAGTTTGCAGCTTTCATATGGTCTGTGTGCTTGTTCAGGACCGTCGCACCAACCCACACCTTATATGTCATTGGACCTGACCTCACATTGACCATGTCTCTTCAAGGCCATTCCTGTGGTTTCTCTACCAAACTTCAACCCCTAAAATAAATTCTCTCTCACTGAGTCTGGCATAGGCATTCCTGATACATTTCACCCTCTGCCACTCCAGGTCTGAGATGATCAGATTTAATCCGGAGAAGAGTCTTCTCCCTATTAACATCTCTGCTGCAGCTATCCCCATAGTTGCATGAGAGGTAGTCCTATAATCAAGTAGGAACCATGACAATTTGGCACCTAGTGCAGCTGTACACCATTTCTTTAAGCCTGCCTTCAAAGTTTGGACTGCACTTTCTGCCAGGCCATTGGATAATGGATGGTATGGAACTGTCCTTATATGTCAAATACCATTCGGCTTTATGAAATACTGAAACTCCATGCTAGTAAATGATGGCCTATTATGTGAGACCAATACTTTTGGAAGTCCATGTATTACAAAAGATGCATGCAGTTTTTCTATCATCATCCCTGTGTTTCAACAAAGAACTCTATGCACATCCAGCCACTTTGAGTGGGAGTCCACAACATTTAAGAACATTGAGCGCATGAAAGAACCTGATGTGTAACAGAATCCAGGGTTTACCCAGCCATTCCCACAAATGTGGTGGAGCTGCTCAAGATAATTTTTGGGCTTGTCTAAAATCTGGGCACTTTCCCATCAATGCAGCTTTGTCAGCATTCAGTTCTGGCTACCAGACATAACTTCTCACCAACATCTTCATTTTAGAAACCCCTGGATAGCCCTGGTGGCGTTCAGCCAGTAACCTTTGTGTTCGGGACAACCACCCTTGTTCCACATAATAACATGGTATTCTCTACTGTGATCTCCAGGTCCAAAAAAGCTTCATTTCTGGTTGTGACAGCTGTTTAGTTTCCCCTATCACTGTCAACTATTTCAGTTTTTCCAAGACCGGATCTTCCGGAGTTTGATATTGTCAGCTGTGACTGGTAGTGTGTCTAGAAAATTTAAAACCAAAATATCCAGTTCCAATGGTGGTCCCACTGGTCATTTATGTGCCAGTGGGAGATGGCTCAAGGCACTGGCATTTGCTATTTGGCTTCCCAAACGGTGTTGCAACTTGAATTATACATACTTGGTGTTAGAGCCCACCGCTGAATTCAGCCTGAAGTTTTTGGCAGAACTGCCTTGTCCTCTTTAAGTAGGCTTAGCAGAGGTTTGTGATCTGTTATTAGGGGCAGCACAGTGGCTCAGTGGCTAGCACTGCTACCTCACAGTGCCAGGGACCCAGGATTGATTCTAGCCTTAGGCGACTGTCTGTTTGGAGTTTGCACATTCTCCCCCTGTCTGCGTGGGTTTCCTCCAAAGCAATTGATAAGCATTCTAGGCCATTTCAAAGGGCAGTTAAGAGACAACTACATCCTGGCAGTGTGGAGTAGGCCAGACCAGGTAAAGATGGCAGATTCCTGATGAAGAGCTTATGCACGAAACGTTGATTCTCCTGCGCTTCAGATGCTGCCTGACTTGCTGTGCTTTATCAACATCATGCTCTCAACTCAGACTCCCTTCCCTGAAGGAGATTAATGGAACAGATGGGTTTTCCTGACATTTGACAGTGTTTTCATAGTCCTCATTAGATTCTTAATTTCAGATGTTTATTGAGTTCAAATACCACCATCAAACATGACAGATTTTGAACTAGTTCCTCAGAACATTTCCTGAGTTTATGGATTAATAGATAATACCACTAGGTCATCACTTTACCATTACCTTCTGGATCCTTCAGTCACCAGGTTTCCCAAGGCCTGGAAAAATTGACTGTCTGGGATTAAACATAAATTGGTTCGTTAATATGAAGCACAGGCCTTTATAACATTTAAATTGGCATCCTGTTTCTTTCAAATGTTTTGTTAAAACAGCTACAGCACCGACATTAAAAGCGATGTTCCTGAGTCATGCTTGACATATAGTTCTAAAATGCACGTGATTGCCTGAAAGTAAAGGAATGCTCTTTTAAATAATTTTTGTTTTGCACAAACATTATTTTGTTTGTTCCAGTGCACAACAGTGGGCTACATTGACTTTGAATTTTTCTATCCTGTCGATTGTCCCATGACTTGAGTGGTAATAATCTATAAACATAAAGCTTAAACTTCCAAATGTGTTCATAGTTTGTTTTAGCAAGTCAGGTTTAAGCTCTGCTTCCTTTACGACCAGCTAATTTAAATTAAAACAAATGGGATAATTGGGATATTTCCATACACTTCCAGCATTCAAGCGTGCCTTTTATCTTTTAATGAGAATTAAATTACCAAAGCAATTGGCCTGGATCTTCTAGTCCTGAAGCAGCAAACGCTAACAGACTTATTCCTTTTGAGGGCTACAAGTTTTGGGAAGTCCACTTTTAATGAAACGAGAAACTTTTGGTCTGGTTTGGGAACCAGCACTACTGGTCCCATTGGAATCTGTCGGCTTGTAGATATTTTTAATCAACCTGATTCAGACACATTTCCACATCTCTCATATAGATGGGACTTGAATCCAGGCCTTCTGACCCAGAGATAGGAATACTACCACTATACCACAAATGCCTTCTTGTCACCATGTAAACCTTTGCTAAGTTGATTGACTGGTACTTATCCAATTATTAATATTGATTTCTCTGGGACTGCTCGAGGACCACTACCTATTATGACATAGGAGCAGACGTTGGCCACTTGGGCCATTGAGTCTGTTGTACCATTCAGTGAGATCATGATTGATATGATGATCATCCACAATTCCACTTTCCTGCCTTTTCCCTATAAGCTTTGATTCTTTACTGATTAAATATTTGTCCATCTCAGCATTAAATATACTTCATATCTCAGCCTTAAATGTTCTTCATAATCTGCCTTTTGGTGACCCTTTGCAATAAAGGATTCCACAGATGACTACCCTCTAAGAGATCCTCCCTCCTGTCTGTCTTAAAAGGACAGTCCCTTACCAAGATTATGCCCTCTGATTCTAGACTCTCCCACAAAGGAAAACAATTTCTCTCTATCTACCCTACCAAGTCCCCTATGAATCTAATATGTTTTAGAATGGTCTCCTCTCATTCTTCTAAAGTCCAATAAGTACACACTCAAGCTGCTCAATCTTTACTTATAAGAAAATATTCCATAGAATCATACAGACCCCTTCGGTCCAACTCATCAATGATGGCCAAGTTCCCAAATTAAATTAGTCCCACTTGCCTGCGTGTGGCCAGTTCCCTCAAAACCTTTCCTATTCATGTACCTATCCAAATGTCTTTTAAATGTTGTAACTACACATGCATCTACAACTTCCTTTGGCACACACTAACCACCCTCTGTGTAAAAACATTGCTGCTGAGGTTCCTTTTAAATCTTTCTCCTCTCACCTTAAAAATATGGCCCCTAGTTTTGAACTTCCCCATCCTAGGAAAAAGACCTTTGCTATTCACTTCATTTATGTCCCTCATGTTTTTATAAACCTCTATAAGGTCAACGCTCAACCTCCCACACTCTAGTGAAAAATATCCCAACCTATCCAGTTTCTCTTTATGACTCAAACTCTCCAGTCCCGACAAATTTAATAATATTCTTCCTATGCAGGGTGACCAGAATTATATAAAGTACTTCAAAGGTAGCTTCACCAACATCATGTACAATTTCAACATGCATCCCAAATCCTATACTCAATAGCCTGAACAATGAAGGCAAGTGCACTAAATGCCTTTGTAAGCACCCTGTCTACCTGTGATGCAACTTTCAACAAACTATCTGAACCCCTAGGTTTCTCTGTTCAACAATACTACCCAGCACCTTATCATTGACTTTATAAGTCCCGCCCTTGTTTGTTTTATCAAAATGCAATACCTAACATCCAAGTTAAACTCCATCTGCCATACATTTTGGCCCAATTGATCAAGATCACTTTGTAATCTTAGTAACCTTCTTCACGGTCCACAATACCACCAATTCTGGTGTCATCTGCAAGCTTAGTAACCATACCTCCTAAATTTCTCATCCAAATCATTTATATGAATGACAAATAAAAGTGGACCTAGCACCAATCCCTGTGGGTCATAGGCCATAGGCCTCTAGTCTGAAAAGCAACCCTCCACCACTCTTTCTGTCTCCTATCTTTAAGCCTATTTTGTATCCAGTTGACAAGTTCTCCCTGAATCCTATGTGATCTAAACTTTATTAATTAGTCTAACATGCAGACACTTGTCAAAGGCTTTCCCAAAGTCCAAGTAGACAATATCTACCAGGCAAAAGTAAGGATTGCAGATGCTGGAAACCAGAGTTTAGATTAGAGTGGCGCAGGAAAAGCACAGCAGGTCAAGCAGCATCTGAGGAGCAGGAAAATCGATGTTTCGGGTAAAAGCCCTTCATCAGGAATGAGGCTCATTCCTGATGAAGGGCTTTTGCCTGAAATGTCGATTTTCCTGCTCCTCGGATGCTGCTTGACCTGCTGTGCTTTTCCAGCACAACTCTAATTTAGACAATATCTACCACCCTGCCTTCATCAATCTTTTTGATTACATCCTCAAACAACTCAAACAAATTTGTGAGACAGAATTTCCCATACACAAAGCCATATTGATTATCCCTAATCAGTCCTTGTCTCTCCAAACACATGGAAATCCTATTTCTCAGGATCCCCTTCAACAACTTCTCCACCATTGATGTCAGTTTCACCAGTCTATAGTTCTCAGGCTTCTCTTTACAGTAAACAATGGTACAACATTAGCCACCCTCTAGTCCTCCAGCACCTCACTCGTGGTTATAGTTAATACAAATATTTCTACTAGTGGCCCAGCAGTTTCTTCCCTAACTTCCCACAATGTTCTGGGATCCATTTGACCAGGTCCTGGAGATTTATTCACTTTTTTTGTTTTTTAAGACCTCTAGCACCTCCTGTTCCTTAATATTGGCTGTTTTCAAGACGTCAATATTTATTTCCCCCAAGTTCCCTAGTCTCCATTTCTTTCTCCATTTTAAAAAGGGGTGACAAAAATCAAATCATTTTATATAATTCCCAGCCAGTCCTCAATACCAGTTTTACACCCAGGCAATATATTGTGTTTACTGACTGTCTATGCCTTCTCTTTTGATGCAAGTTAGCAAGGCTAATTCCTAGCTATATGATATAAACATGACTAGTGGTGTATCTGGACAATCATGAAAGGCCCTCCTTCACCCATAACTCGCTCTGGTGCTAAATTCCATTTGTTGCAAGGAAGCTTTTTTTTAAAAATCATGAGACAAAATAAGTCAGTTAGTGAAGTAAAAGAATAGCAATCAAGGGCCTTAATAAAAAAAGGAAGAAGATTTGAAAATCTTCTAATTCGAGGATCCTAATTTCCCAACAGAGGTATTAAAACATGCTAAGCCCTGAAAAGAGCTGTACAGTCATGATGAAAAGAAAAACAATCTTCCTGTGAAAATAACAGGTATTGTGTTAAAATCATTTCAAGATGTTTTGCAGTTGATTGATTACAACATGCACAAAGGACAGCTTTTTTCTTCATTCATGTGTGTGCGTTTGCTTACTAGGCCTGCATTTATTGCACATCCTTAGTTGCCCTTGAAAGTGTATGAGCCTGCCTTCATGCACTACTGCATGAGACTTCATGGGGTCTGGAGTCAATATTAAGGACTTTATGGGCAACACAACTGTGCCATTAACTCTTAGATCATAATCGGAGATGATGATGGCTTTATCTGAGACGTTGCCTGTAAGTTGTGGTTCCATGAGTTTGCGTGTGTCAGTCTGTGAGACAGCTCTCCCAATTTTGACATGAGATCCTGGAGGTTAATAAGGAGGACTTTTCTAGATCAATAAGGCCAGGTTTGTCATTGTTATTTCTAATGTTTAGTTTGATCACGGGTTAATGTCTAATTTTGTTTTTGAGACTTTTCAATACTTGTTTTTTGATCCAACTTATTTTGCTAGACCATTTGAAAGGACAGTTCAGAGTCAACCACATTGATGTGGGTCGGGTTATATGCAAATCAGGACAGCAGAATTCCTTCCCTCAAGGACATGAGTGAACCAGGTAGATTTTTATCAGAATTAGCAATGGTTTTATGGTCATCATTAGACTCTAATTCCAGCTTTTAAAAAAAATTAAATGTGAATTCCTTTATCTGAAGTGATTTTTGTTCCCACAGCAAGTACCTATGTATTTGGATTACTAGTCTAGTGGCAATACTACCGTGCCATCATCTCACCCAGTCCAGGAAACAAACAGAGGTTGGGAGTCTGGAAATGTATGCAACCTGAAAACAACAGATGGTAGCAGGGAGAGACCTCACAGCCTACTGAATTTTCTCAAGCATTCAATACAACCATCAATGATCTTTGATTTCAACTTCACTTTTATTGTCTGCTGCACTTGTCCTAAGAGAAAATGTGACACCAAATGTGTTGTCTATCCCAAATTTAAATATGATCAACAATAGACCTTCTGTTTTAGAGAATTCCAAAGGTTCACCACAGAAATATCTGTTTGTGGCAATCCTAAAAGATTGTTCTGTTATACTGACGCTGTACTTCATGTTCTAACTTCCCTAAATAGCAATGCTACCTTTGTGTCCAACTGTCAAGCCCCTTCAGAACCTTATTTGGAATTATATAGATCCATTTAACTTAGTGTGCCATTATACAACAACCCTCTTTCTCAGGGACAAATCTAATGAACTGTCATGACACGGCATTACTTAAACTTGGAGACCAACGTGTACAGACTACTCCAGATGTTGGTTCACCAAATCTGCACAGTGGGTGGCAAGATTTCTTTCTTGTTCTACCTCCATGCTAACTTTATCTGTTCCATGTACTGCTCTGTATATCAACATCTTTCAAAATGTCAATATTTACAAGTTTCATATCTTTAAAAATATTCAGATTTTCTATTCTAAAGAAAACACTAAACTCTGAGGAAGATAGAGAATATGCAAAATACTTGCATTGATATCACATATTTCACACCCCACAGGGCATCTGACTTTTACAGCCACTTTTTGAAGTGTGCTTAACAAAGTCTCTTGAACAAAAATGTGACACCACACGGAACTTGACTAACCTCAAACTTTGTGATTCACAGGCAAGTATAGTATCAGTTGAGCCATTGCTAATGTAACAGGCAGAACTTTCACCACCTTGAGCAGCGTGGGCAAGGACAAGAAAGTTGGGAAAATATATTAAGAATGATTTCCAACATTGAGAGGAAAATTGTTGATTTTCTTTCTCTTGGGGGTTTAAACTATAAGTTTGGAGTTCTATCAATGAAAGGCAACTACCTTATTTCCATGGATTTTTAAAATCTCTTTATTAACTAATCTCACATCATTTTTTTGCACACCCAATTTTCTTATCCTTCCCAGAAAGCTAGAGAGCCAATTCTTGACATCAAAGTCAGAGCAGTTATGTGGTGGTAGTAACTCAGTGCTTGCTTCTCTAAGCCTTCATCCAATTCCAGCTTCACCACCATTTCTCTTCAAATTTAGTTGACACTAGAAGAAGGGTCACTAGACCCAAAACGTTAACTCTATTTTCTCTTCACAAATGCTGCCAGACCCGCTGAGTTTCTCCAGCAGTTTCATGGATACTGTTCTCTTCCATCCTTTGTCAAGGCAAATTGGTATCACCAAACCACCAGCATCACCACACAATTATTGCTGTTTCTGGACCAACTCACATACCACTTCAGTTTTATATTGCGCCACATAATAATCTTCAACAAGAGAAAGTCTAAACATGAAATTCAATGGCATTAGCATCACTGAATTATGGTTTGCCAATGTGTACAATTAAATGCAATATTACCTGATCTCTAACTTCCATGTTTAATTCTGGAACATGAGGCTAGTTGCATGCAACTCTCACAGAAGGTTTGGGTTGCCTATTAGCATGTAGAAACACACATTATTTCAGCTGACTGGACTTTAATGTTTCATCCATGGAATTTCCTGATCTCCTGAAAAGCCCTGTGCACTCTGGAACAGACCCTCACTGATAGCAAAAAGAGATCTCAAGTTGATCAACACCTAGTTGAGAAGACCATTTAAAGCACTACAATGAATATTCAGTACTTAGCTGCATTCATACCTACAAATGAGGAAGATTTGTTTGCAGTGCCTTTACTGAAAGTTAATTTTCTATAGTTGTAATTTTATGAAACAAATCAAGATGGGTGCTTTTTGATTGTTTTAGACTGGATCTCAACTAAGGAACAATATGGCCAGCAGCAGTGGTTAGATAGCTGGAAATTAGAGAGGGGATCACAATCAGCTATTGAAGGTCCTGCAACTGAATAGCAGGGAAGATGCAGCAAAAAGCTCACAGAAGGTTCTTCCTGGGACTCAGTGTGAAGGATAGCGGCTGAGTTTCTTTGAAATGTCGGAACACCCATGCTTCGGCAATAACATCTTCCAATGCTAACTTAAGTTCATTGGCCCCTTGCATTCAGAAAAGAAATTCCAACTATGCGCAAGATTCTTGGGGAAATGGTGTGATGCTTACATCCTGTGGGGTGTACCAAGTTCTCTGGTCTTTTTAGATCTGCAGACAGACTTCAAGGGTGGCTTCCAGGAATAAGGGATGCTCAGCTTATGACATCCATCAGAAATCTGACCAATGAAGCACAAAACCAGTACATAATCTGCTTATGGCCATCAAAAATGTGATTCAAAAAGCTATTCAAATGGTAAAGGTATGCTTAAGTTGCCTCAATGTTTTTGGAGGTATCTTTCAGTACTCAATAACCAGCATTTGCTACAATTTTTCATGATATGCTACACAACATTTTGCAGCAGTGAACTTTGGAACACTACAGGGAAAACAAGGCACAGATTGTTTGCAGATATTTTGAGTAGGTACATTCTCTCATTGTCCGAGGTGTTGTTACTTATGCTGGTTTCTCTTTGGTAGTACCATGGTCAAAATGTTATGAAACAGACACTCTTCCAACTGATTCCCTTGCATTCCCCAACCTCACAATTTTAATGCATTGACACAAAACAATCCTGCAAAAGAAAATCCACCCATTGTACATTTCCCCATTGATCCTCATGTATTATGTATTTCTGTTTAGCGAGCATGTTAAAAAGCAATCAAGACCAGCAAGCCAGGAAAGCAGTGCAAAGTAATATTGTTTAGGTGATTTTGCTAAAATTCTGAAATGGTTGTGACTTTTAGAGGTAATAGAAACATTGAAAATAAACTCCATTAAGCCCACTTTGCCATTGAACATGATCATAGCTGATCCTCTATCTCAAGAGTGTACTCCTGCTTTCTTTCTATATTCTTTGATTTGGAGATGCCGGTGTTGGACTGGGGTGTACAAAGTTAAAAATCACACAACACCAGGTTATAATCCAACAGGTTTAATTGGAAGCACACTAGCTTTCGGAGCGACGCTCCTTCATCACCTGTTGTGTGATTTTTAACTTTATATTCTTTGACACCTTCAGACTTTCAAAATGTATTTTTATTCTTAAAAGTATCTGAGAATTCACTTCCACAATATGGGATCATGTTCAATAATGACCAACATTGGTGAGTGGCGAAGATAGCCTCTTTGTTGAGCACAATAAAGACTGCAAATGCTGGAAGTCAGAGTCAATAGATGTGGAGCTGTAGAAGCACAGCAAGTCAGACAGCATCGAAGGAGCAGGAAAGTCAACGTTCCAAGCTGGAACCCTTCATCGGGACTGTGGAGGGGGAAGGGTAGATTGGCTGGTGATAGATGGATGCGGGTAGGGGGTAGTTGTGATTGGTCAGTGGGGAGGAGCAGAGCAGATAGTGAATAGGACGATGGGCAGGTTAGGTAAGGTCAGGGAGGGGGAGCAGAGAGAGAGGGCTGGACATGTGAATTGGGTTGGGGATGGGGAGATTTTGAAGCTGGTAAACTCAATATAGAGTTCAACATGCTGCAACCACCTATCACCATCCTACCTACCCTTCCCCCAGCTCCATCCCCTCCCTCTATTTGCTTCTCTGTTCCTTTCCCCCTCCCCAGTCCTGATGAAGGGTTCTGACCCGGAACGCAGCTTTCCTGCTCTTCTGATGCTATCTGACCTGCTGTGCTTCTCCAGCTCTTTATTGAGCATCTGCAGGAGTACAGTTCAATAGTTCAATAGAATCCAAAGAATAGTTTTGTAGTAGCTTCTTTTATATACAGTTTTTACATACATTAACATTTTAGCACTATGGTGTCACATAGTTGTATCTATTGTACGCAAGTTTGCTTGACACCTGTCCTGGGGAAGCAGGAGATGGTTTAAGCACTTGCCAAATGCTGGCTATTAATCCTAATTGGATTAGAATGTCTGTCCAGTCTGAGCTTGCATAATTAAGAGGTATTAGTCCTTTTGTCTTTAAAGTTAGTAATGTTAGTAAAATTACTAGGCCTATAGATCTAAATAACTGAGAAACTATACGTGTACTAAGTTAAAGCACAAAGGCTGTTAACCTGACCTCCCACAGCTGGGTCATTAGATTTCATTTACTGTTGCTGGATTTGACAGTTCTTACACATTCATTTATGTAGTTTCACGTAAGTGCTATTTTGATAATAAGTTTCTTAAAGGGGATAGCGGCCCTATTTAATGTGTATTTAAAAGGTACGTACTAGTGGAGGAATTATTTAATATTCTGTAACCTATTCAGGTCTTGAGAGACAGTTACTAAGGGCTATTTATGGCAATCTTGCCATGGTTTTGAGCGAGTTTTGGAGGCATGATGGTGGAATGGGCATTGTTCCATGAAAGTCACTTATTCAGGGGTGGCCTTTTATATAGAAACAGCATGGGGCTGATAAGGATTGAAAGGTGTAAAGAAACTGTAATGGGGTTGGAAGGGATCTTTAATTTAGTTTATCATGTAAGCATAAAATATACTACAAAAACATGGTTTTATGAATGAGTGAATGGAAACTTGGTGTACTAAACATAGTGTGCTTGTGAGTGAGTTAGTAAAGAGTTATGAATGAATGAATGACTAGAAATGCAGTATAGTAAACATAGAGCACTTGTGAGTGAATTGGTTAAGAGAACCACAACACAATATCTCACAACAGCATTCTGTGGATAATTTCACAAGTTCACGACCCTCTGGGTGAAGAGGTTTCCTATCTCGGTCCAAATTGGGCTACCTGATATCTTGGCACCCCAGCCTGGGGGAATATCATCTTTGCATCCACTCCATCAGAATTTTATGTATTTAGATGAGAGTATGTCTCATTCTTATAAATTTCAGTGAGTACAGACCAAGTTGACCCAATCTCTCCTCATACAATAAAAATATCCCAGGATTATAGTCCAATGAAACTTCACACTTCTACCTCAATGGCAAGTATGCCTTTCCTTAGATAAGGAGACCAAAACTGCACATTTTGGTCCAGATTTGAGCACAAAAAGGTCCTGTATAGTTGCAGTACACTTGCTCCCGTACTCAAACTCTTTTCAGTGAAGGTCAACATACCATTTGCATTCCTAATTGCTTGCTGCACTTGCATGCTTGTTTTCAGTAACCAGTGTACAAGAACACTCAGATCCTTTGGTGAAGCAACATTTTCTAATCTATCATTATCTAATGTAATCTAATCTGTTTCAGATTGAATGGCTTCAGTTTGTATACCAGTGCAGAATTCTATTATATTATGGTCACTTTTTTTCCTAAAGGACATTACACAACACGATTACTAATTAACTACTTCTCATTGCAGAAAACCAAGTCTAAGATAACCTGTTCCTGAGTTGATTCCTCAACATTCTGACATAAGAAAACACATTCTAGAAATTAATCTGCCATAGTAATATTACTAATGTGGTTTTTCTAGCCAATATGTAGATTAAAATCATTCATGGTTACTCGAGCATCCTTGCTATCCAATTTCTTGTTTAATGCAATTCCCTACCTTGCTACCATTGTTTGGAAGCCTATTAAAAAAGACTCCCAGTAAACATTTTCCACTCCTTGTTGCTTCTTAACTCCATCCAGACTGATTCTAATCTAGATTTCCTATACCAATATCATTTCTCACTTATTGTACTGACTCTATGTTTCAATAATAAGACCACCCACCTTTTATAATCTATCCTTGCTAAATATTGCAGACTCTTAGATGTTGAGAATTTGGTCTTGGTCATCCTGCAGTCATGTCTTCCTAATTGCTATCTTTTGTACAAATTTACAATTATTTGTGGTGTTAATTTGTCTACCTTATAGTGAATACTCTGTGCATTTAAATTATCGTTCTTTGACTCTTCGCTTTTGACATTTTTACACTTTTTCATTCAGTGGTTTTATTTACATTATCCTTGTTTCCTCTGCCTTCCACTTTTTGCTTTCTACTTTGCTAACTTTTGTTTCCATCCTTGTTTTCTTCACTTTTGTCTCCTCACTCCTGTCCCACTGCCACTTTAATTTAAATCCTCCCTCGCAGTACTGGCTAATACCCTTCCGAGGGTCCTCCTATTGTACAACCTGCCCAGCTTGTACAGATCCTATTTTCTGAAGGATCAGTCTTGATACCCTTCACATCCCTCCAGCCATGCACTAATTCAATTAATTCTCCTATTCCTGCTCTTGCAAGCACATGGCATTGTGAATAATCTCTCAGATTACTACCTTTGATGTCCTCGTTTATAATTTACTTGCTCGTTCCCTATATTCTGCTTCAAGTACTTTATCTCCATTTTTATCTCTTTCATTAATATTGACATGGACCGCAGCCTTCGGCTGCTCTCTTTCCCCCTTCAGAATGCTGTTGAAATATTAAGTGATATCCTTGATCCTGAAAGCAAAGAGGCATTGTACCATCCTGGTGACACATATGCAGCCACAGAAACATCTATCTGATCTATCTGTTCCCCTTAGGATAGAATCCCCTTGCCATGAATTACCTTTACATTTCTCTCTGTTTACTCCCTCTACTTTCAAGAATATTAAATATATACTAGGGATATTATCTTATCCCTTTTACAGCAAAGTTTGTTTTAACCAGCATCTTAGTTCAACCAGCACCGTTGATAAACTGGCAAAACGTATACTTAAACTACTGCATATTCCGAATATTTATGCTGCAAGTAAAATAAAGAAATGATGTGTATACCTCTTGCATTACGTTTCTATTATAGTATGTATTTTTACATTGATTTTAGGAGGGGTGTTGATATTTTTACATAGACCTTTTGAGGCAGGTTGATGTCTTGAAGCTTTGCTTAGTCAGGGTTTACTGCGGTTATGTGTACCTCTTGATTATCCAGAATATTAGATCAACTGGCACACTCCTTGTCCCATTAGTGCCAGTTAATAAAAAGTTTGCTGTACTTCAAACTTTCTTAATATAAACTAAAGATCAATTTTTACTGAACCTGATCTTATTTGCCAAAGCCATCACGCATCTCGTGCTGGCTCCCACACTGTCTAAACGAACTTATGTTTTCCTGATGATTGTTTTCAAAACACACCCCTCTTATGTAGCTTTTCAACTTCATGGCTCACTTGTTACCAATTCACAGCCTTTCCACTCTGTTTCAGAGCACCAAGTTGATTATCTTGGCTCTGAGTCATCACTTAAAACATTCCTCAGAGAGTAGTCTAAGGCCCAATCTTTTTCACACTCTTTTCTCCTGTTGTGGAGAATAGAGTAGACCCATGGGGGACATGTGTTCACCTCATTTATGATGTGCATTTGTGGATTGGAGGGAGATGCATGTTAGTGCATAGAAAGTAAAGGATGGATGTACACTATTTAAATTTGAGAAATAGCGTGGTGGTGGAATTGGCTTGACAGGGCAGAGCAATTTGATGGTAATGAATGCCCACAGCAGAATGGTGAGTATGCAACTCTTTATTTTAACAAGTTTCTTTTATTTTAGGTTGATTATTCATTAAACTTATGTTTGTTATTTTCTGGTTAGTTTATTTTAACATTGTGGTCAGCAAAGTTTTGGAAAGAATTCTGAGGGATAGGATCTATTTGTGAGGGGCAGTTCATGCCTCACAAATCTTATTGAGTTCTTCGAGGAGGTTACAAGACAGGTTGACGAAGGTTGAGCAGTGGATATGGTATATATGGACTTGAGCAAGGCATTTGATAAGGTTCCCCATGATAGGCTCATTCATAAAGTCAGGAAGTATGGGATACAGGGAGATTTGGCTATCTGGATTCAGAATTGGTTGGCTGACAGAAGGCAGAGAGTGGTTATAGATGGAAAGTATTTTGCGTGGAGGTCAGTGTTGAGTGGGGTCCAGCAGGGCTCTGTTCTTGGGCCTCTGCTCTTTGTAGTTTTTATAAATGACTTGGACGAGGAGGTTGAGGGGTGGGTTAGTAAGTTTGCAGATGATACAAAGGTTGGAGGTGTAGTCGATAGTATCGAGGGCTATTGCAGGCTGCAGCGCAACATAGACAGGATGCAGAACAGGGCTGAGAAATGGCAGATGGAGTTCAACCTGGGTAAATGCGAAGTGATGCAGTTTGGAAGGTCGAACTCAAATGCTGAATATAGGATTAAAGGCAGGATTCTTGGTAGTGTGAAGGAACAGAGGGATCTGGGTGTGCAAGTACATAGATCCCTCAAAGTTGCCACCCAAGTGGATAAGGTTGTGAAGAAAGCATATAGTGGTTTGGCTTTCATTAACAGGGGGATCGAGTTTAAGAGCGGTGAGGTTTTGCTACAGCTCTACAAGTCCCTGGTGAGACTACACTTGGAATATTGTGTCCAGTTCTGGTTGCCCTACTATAGGAAAGATACAGAGGCTTTGGAGAGGTTTACCAGGATGCTGCCTGGACGGGAGGGCTTACCTTATGAAGAAAGGTTGAAAAAGCTCAGACTTTTCTCTCTGGAGAGAAGAAGGAAGAGAGGAGATCTGATTGAGGTATATAAAATAATGAGAAGAATAGATAGAGTCAATAGTCAGAGACTATTCCCCAGGGCAGGATTGATGAGTATGAGGGGTCATAGTTTTAAGATATTAGGGGAAAGGTATAGACGAGACATCAGACGTAGGTTCTTTTCGCAGAGAGTTGAGAATGCATGGAATGCATTGCCAGTGGTGCTGGTGGAAGCAGAATCATTCGGGACATTTAAGCAACTGCTGGACAGACACATAGAGAGCAGTGAGTTGAGGGGTACATAGGTTAAGTTATTATATTTTACATTAGGATTAAACCTCGGCACAACATTGTGGGCCAGAGGACCTGTTCTGTGCTGTACTTTTCTATGTTCTATGTTCTATTGTAACCATAATACAGCGGGATATGTTGTGGTGCAGCAGTAGCATCACCACCTCTGGAATGTGGACAGCAAATTCATGATGGGGCCAACTGACTTAATTGTCAGACTGTAAATACTTCCAGTTTGTCTGATGGTAGACAGCAAGTGCTGAAGAATTTCCTGGTCAACCATATTGAAGAAAGTAATAGTAAACCAATGCAGTACATAGATGTCCATGGTCACTAATGCCCTCATAGGGCATGGGACCCAATGAAAGAGAGAATCACAAACTTCTGACACTCCTGTTTATTTTTTTTTTGCAGTCACTCCTGTTTATATCGGTCAGCCAGAGCTCCATGATTGGAACAGATTAACAGCCCCAATCAGAGAACTCGTATTCTATGAGGTCCACCTGGCTGACCTCATTACAATAACTGCAGTTATAAAATAAATTATCTGTTTTTCAATTATTTTTCTTAAGCTATATCATGGATATTTTTGACATGCTTTTAATATGAAAATTCAAATGGATTTTGTGATAAATGCATGTCAGAAAATCCATGAGATATTAGTTGGATTAAACAAGATAGCTGAGAAGTCAAGATGTAATAAATATTGAAGAATCTAATGCTGATCTAGCTGTACAATAATTTGGTTATAAATAAAACAGTAAATTGGTTAGCTTGCACTTATGAACCAATAGATTTAAATAAATATTATGATAATTGCTAATCACACATTTTCACGTATGGTGTTTGCAATCTTTTCTGTACAAGTATAGTTTAATACTTACAAAACCATTTTTACACTTTAATTAGTGTAGCTTCATAACTTTTCAGGATGTAGTTGTTAGATCATACTAACGGTATGGATACACCAGTCCAGAACAGAAAACATTGCTTCATTGTTTAACCTTTGCAGATGTTTTTAAAAGTCAAATCAATTGCTCTGATGAAGTACCAGTGTAAGTGGGATTGATGGGGCTCCAGTTAAATGGAAAAGTTTGCAACTGTGCTGAATTGGACTATGCAATAGTTTTAATGATACTTATAAACCTGATTGTAGTACAGTTACACAGCTCTCTGAGCTGGAAGATTGGTTTTCAGATGTTTTGTCACCATACTAGGTAACATCATCAGTGAGTCACTGGTGAAGCGCTGGTGTTATGTCCTGCATTCTATTTATGTGTTTAGGTTTCTCAAACCTTGCTAACAGCTCTCTGTGGCAAGGTGTTCCAAAAACTCTCAACACACTAATGGAAGAAATTCCTCCACATTTCACTCTTAAATTGTTACCCTATTATTCTCATTCTGTGCCCTCTGGCCTGTCAAGCCCATTAAGAATCTTATATATTTCAATTAGATCACCTCTCATTCTTCAAAATTCCAATGAGTAGAATCTCAACCTGTTTAACTTTTGCTCACAAGAAAATTTCTCCACACTGGGGATCTTCCTAGTGAACCTTTGAACTAAAGACTGATGAAATAGAACCCAAAAGAACTGTGGATACTATAAATCAGAAGCAAAAGCAGAAACTGATTGAAAAACTGAGCTCTGAGGAAGGGACACTCCAGCTGAGGAAGGGACACTCCAGACCTGGTGAGCTTTTCCAACATTTCCATTCTTCTGATGAAATAATGTCTTCCTTTAAATAATCAAAACTCCTCACACTCCCCCAAATGTGGTCTCATGAATACCTTATACAGTTGCAGTAAGATTTCTGGATTCTTATAATCCAACCCTCTCAAGAGAACGGCCAACATTAAATTAGCTTTGCTATTTATTTGCTGTTTCTGTGTGCTAGTTTTCTGTTTTTCTTGTACAAATACCTCCGAGTCTCTCTGTATTGCATTGGAATTCATTGGGGGATAGCTTGCCCAGTTACATGGAAAATATGGAAAAATTTAAAAAGAGGGGAGGAGCTCAGCAGAGATTAAAGTTTCCAGAATAACTAATAAGACACAGAGTATGGAAAGAGTCATGAATCCAACTTCAGGCACAGTGGATCAGAGGACAAGTATAGAAAGGGGGCCAGTGAACAGAGGACTAAGGGTGTTGTACTTAAAAGCACACAGTATACAAAACAAAGTCAATGAGCTTGTTGCATAGATTGAAATTGATGAGTAAGATGTTGTAGGTTATATAGAGATGGGGCTATTAAGGGGATCAAGGCTGGGAACAAAATATTCAGGGATACATGGTCTACTGAAAAGACAGGAAGGTGGGCAGAGAAGTGAGGTTGCCTTGTTAGTAAGGAATGAAATTAAATTAGTGGCATAAAGTGATATAAATTCAGATGTTGTACAATCTGTGTGGGTAGCATTGAGGAACTGCAAAGAAAAAAAGCCCTAACAGGATTTGTGTACAGGCCACATAGTAGTAGCTAGGATATGGAGAATAATATAATTCAGGAGTCAGAAAATGCATGTAAGAAAGGTCCTTTTACAGCAATTATGGGGGATTTCAATATTCAGGTGGACTAGGAAAATTAGCTTGGTAGTGGATCTCAAGAAAAGTAATTGTAGAATATCTACAAGATGTTTTTTTGGTGCAGCTTGTGGTAGAGCCCACTGGGAAACAGCAACTCTGGATTAATGTGTGCATAATCAGGCAGATTTGATTAGGGAGCTTAAGATGAAAGAACTCTTCACTTGCCATTACACTTGCCTCTATTGGTCAGTGCATTGAGTATAGGATTTAGCATGTCAAGTTGCTGCTATACAGGACATTGGTTAGGCCATTTTGGAATACTGCATTCAATTCTGGTCTCCCTGCAGTAGGAAAAATGTTGTTAAACTTGAAAGGGTTCAAAAAAGATTTACAAGGATGTTGCCAGGGTGAAGGGTTTGAATAATAGGGAAAGACTGATTAGGCTGGGGCAATTTTCCCTGGAGTGTCAGAGGCTGAGGTTTATAAAATCATGAGGTGCATGGAAAGAGTAAATAGCCAAGTCTTTTTTCCAGGGAGGGGAGTCCAAAAGTAGAGGCCATAGGTTTAAGATGAGAGGGGAAAGATTTAAAAGGGATCTAAGGGGCAACGTTTTCACTGAGAGGATATCGTGTGTATGGATTGAGCTGCCAGTGGTGGTGGTTGAGGCTGATACAATTTCAACTTTTGAAAGGTATCTAGATGGGGATATGAATAAGAAGAGTTTGGAAAGATATGGGCTGGGTGCTGGCAGGTGGGACTAGATTGGGTTGGAATATCTGGTTGGCATGGATGAGTTGGACCAAAGAGTCTGTTTCCATGCTGTACAATTCTATGACTCTATAACACCTAGGGACCAGAGATCATAATGTGATAAAATTCACCATGCAGTGTACAAAGTTAAAAATCACACAACACCAGGTTATAGTTCAACAGGTTTAATTGGAAACACTAGTTTTTGGAGCGCTGCTCCTTCATCAGTTGGTTGTCTACCTGATGAAGGAGTAGTGCTCCGAAAGCTAGTGTGCTTCCAATCAAACCTGTTGGACTATAACCTGGTGTTGTGTGATTTTTAACTTTGTACACCCCAGTCCAACACCGGCATCTCTAAATCATGACCCTGCAATGTGTGTGTGACTAGAGGAATTCTGCAGGGGTCAGCATTCGGACCATAACAATTCATGTTATACATTAATGAATTGGACGAAGGAAATGAGGACATTGTTGCTAAGTTTGCAGATGATAAAGGAGGTGGAGGGGTGGGTAGTTATGAAAAAGCAAGGTGGCTGCAGAAGAGTTTTGGACATGCTACCCAAGTGTGTAAAGAAGTGGCAAATGGAATAAAGTGTGGGAAAGTGTGAGACTATGTATTTTGGTAGGAAGAATAGAAGTTTGGACTATTTTCTAAATGGAAAGACTTCAGAAATCTGAAGCAAAAAAGGACTTGTGACTCCTAGTTCAAGATTTTCTTAAAGTTAACATGCAGGTTCATTTAGCAATCAGGAGGACAAATGCAATGTTTGCATTCATTTCAAGATGGTGAGAATGCAAGAACAGAGATGAACTGCTGAGGCTTAATAAGGCTCCCATCAGGCTGTATTTGGAATATTTTGAGTAGTTTTGGGCCCCCTATTTAGGAAAGGAAATGCTGTCATTGGACGCCATCCGGGGCGTTTTAGGAGGATGAGAAACATTAAATACGATCAAATGACAGACCAGACTTGAAGGGCCAAATGGCCTAATTCTACTTCTGTATCTGATGATGTTATGCCCATCAATAGTCCTAATTGTTTGTATTGTCATTTCTGCTTAAATCTGAGTAACTGGACAACTCAATTTGTTTTCTGTTTATTTTATACATTTTCGAGAATAGACAAATGTACATGTAAATGCATTTGGCACTTAAACTAGTTTAAATGGGTGTAACTAGGTATAACCAGGAACCATTTCCTATTTTGAACTTGTGCAAAAAATGCAAGAGGTATTACAATTTACATTGAGCAAACCTGACATAAGAAAATAAAAATAAGCATATTAACCACATTGTTATTTTAACAAAAGTATTTACATTGATTCTGTGCAATTTTTGTGAACAAATTCATGTTGGTTAGAATAACTCAAATTTTGGTCACAAAATAACAAGTTGAATGGTGTTCCACATTATTAGTGTACAAACCATTGATAAACTTATGCAAAGGACTACTTTGGAGATTCCAGATCAACACAAGTTGCCAGTTTGTGCCACTCCATTTTAGTCTTCGGAAGAAAGCAGCCCATTGTCAATCTCTCATGACAGTTGTGAATTTGTTGCAAATGCACACTGATAGCCAGTGAAGCTCCTTATAGAAAATGTGTGTTGTGTAATAACACATATCCCTATTTACTACGATGATTTATTTCCCATATGTTGTCAGGCCTAGAATCAGAGCACTTCAAACTGAAATCTTACTTCAGTTCTAAGTTTTTATTAGAAATTTTCAATATTTGGATTTCATTTTTTTTCTCTTTTTCTCCTTCATTCCTGCACCTAATCTGACTCTAATTCACAGTACTTTTTTCTCAATCATTTCTCTGTTTCTTTCTTAATATTTCAAACATATGGTTGAAGAGATGGTGTATTGATCTTGACATTCAACAAGTCCCAACTGTCCTGTTGCTTTCACCATACTGTTCCCAACTCTCAAGTCTTCCAATAATTTAAATAGTCAAACATTTTCCAGTTAAAAAGTGAGGGGCAAAGATCTAAATATGGAGTTTCTTCTGAATAAAATCTGTGCCTTTTTAAAGTCTTTGTTAAGCTGCATTTTTGTTATGATTTCGTGCAATAACACAATTCAAATTGGCTTCCATAGATTACACTTCCCAAGTAGAGTTGTTGTGAACACACTGATAACAGCCAGTGATTGGTTGTGAAGTTGAACCACTGAACCAATATCTGAAACAAAATTAGAAATTGCTGGAAAAGCTCAGCAGGTCTGACAGCGTCTCCAAAGAGAAATCAGAGTTAACATTTCAGGTCCAGTGACCGTTCCTCAGGACTGTTGAGCAATGTAGCAAAATGTATCAGGTTTATACATTATAACTGCATCATAAAGCTAGGACAATTCAAACAGCAGTTATTGCTGGGACCTTCTCACAATTATTTCATGCAAATTATCCATGCAGGTTCACTCAATAGTACATATTTAATTTTAATATTCGTGAATGATTTTTGAAAACTCCTCGAAACATATTTAAGCACTGATATGATTTCTATTACTACAGAAAATTACTACATTAGAAACATTGCCTATCACTACTGTTATAATCTTTCGAACACTGCAATCTTGACCCTGTTACCTAGCTTCTGAAATAAAAAATCCTTAAACATTAGTATTCAAAGATCTTGCATTTTCCAATGCTTTGAAGTATTAAGTGAGGTGTAGAAAGAATAAAATTATGAAAAGACTTTGAAAGATGTAGCAAATTTAAAGAACTCTGCGTCCATTAGCATATATTGTGTGAATTTAAAGGCACTGTGTGACTAGGTGAAATATTTAAAATTCTAAAGTTTAAAGACACCACACCCTCAAAAAAAACTAAGTTCCACAGATGCACAGTCATTTTGTGAAAATAATCTTTACCTTTTGGGAGTGGTGAAAGACTGTATCAGGCGTGTGAGATCTTAATGTATAAAGTGGTAGATTAGAGTAGGAAGTTTGTGGCATTGGCCTTACATCACAGGGTTCGCTGAGGTAGGCATAAAGTTTTCTGTTGGCAAAAGATCCCCAGCTTATAATAAGCTAATGTAAGTAGATGCAGTTTTCAGTTTTCAGACAAAGGGGAATCAATTTCTGTACTCTTCCATAGAAAATCCAATATGTTAGTTATCAAAAATGTTTTAATTTCAAAAATATACTTTATTCATAAAAAATCTTTGAATACATATATAGTTACTGCAACATTTTTGTTCGATCTTTGCACATGTAACAAACAACAAATATTGGAAAATTGGCATTTCCTGCAATTGTGAAACAAAACCCAAGCATTTCTTAATTATGCAGGGCTATATTTACATACCTTTGAGGCATCAAAAAAACCTGGTATAACTGAATGGACCAGACACTAACCACGGCCTCAACCTCTTCGGAAACTTTCAGTTCCCCAGCCCCCAGTACTTCACCTTCACTATGGAAATGCAGTCCTTCTACATGTCAATTCCACATAATGATGGCCTGCAGTACTTCAGTTTCTTCCTCTCCAATGGACCCATCCAGTCCCCCTCCACCAATACCCTCCTCCACCTCACCAAATTAGTCCTCATCATCAATAATGTTTCTTTCAATTCTTCCCATTTCTTTCACATCCACAGGGTGTCCATGGGTGCTAGCTACACCTGCCTCTTTGTTGGCTACTTCGAACAGACTCTCCTCAGTACCTACACAAGTACTGTTCCTCAACTCTTCCACTGTTACATCAATGACTGCATTAGTGCAGCTTCCTGAACCCAGGCTGAACTGGGAGGAGTTCATCAACTTTGCCAACAACATCCCTCATGCTCTCAAATTCACTTGGTCTAATTCAGACACCTCCCTCCGCTTTCTTGACCTCTCCTTTTCTACCTCCGGCAACAGTTTACAGGCTTCCATAACTACCTGGACTATACCTCCTCCCACCACATATCCTGCAAAAACTCAATCCCATTTTCTCAAATCGTCTATCTTTGTTAATTCTGCTCTGACAAGGAGATATTTCGCTCCCAAGCATCCCAGATGTCCACCTGTTTAAACGATGTGCTTTCCCCCACTCTGTCATCCAGACAGCCCTCCACCACACCTCCTCCATTCCCCACTCCACAGTTCTAAACCCTCCCCCCAAACATAATAAAGAAGAGTCCCCCTTGTCCTCACTTTCCACCCCTCCGGTCTCCGCATCCAACGTATCAACTTCAAACACTTCCGCCACCTCCAATTAGACCCCACCAACTAGACCAAACGTAAACTTAGGGAATGTTTCACTGAGCATCTTAGCCTGACCTTCTAGTCACCGCCCATTTCAATTCCCCTTCCCACTCTCTCTTTAACATGTCTATCCTCGGCCTCCTCTATTGCTACAGTGAATCAGACCGCAAATTGGAGGAACAACACCTTATCGTCCGTCTGAGCAGCCTAGAGGTCTAAACGTCGATCTCCAGTTTCAAATAACTGTCTCACCTATCCCCCAATTCCCTTTCCAGCCCCACCTCCTCCCTTCCATTTCACCTATCGACCATTCCTTCCAGCTCGAAGTCAGATTCATCCCTGTCATCGACCAACCAGGTCATACCCACCACCTGTGTTCACCTATTGGTCTCACCATTCCTCCCCTCTCTCCTCCCAAAACCCTCATCCCTCTCTTTATCTGTAGCTCCCCCTATCTCCACCTCCATTCCTGAAGATGGGTTATTCCCAAAACATCGACTTCTCCATCTCCTGATTCTGCCTGGCTTGCTGTGTTCTTCTACCCTCCTGCTTGTCTACTCCACATTGTACTTTGGCAGAAAGACATTAAACAGTAGTCTTTCCCAATTGTGTCTTGGCAGTAGCTGGCCCAAGTTTTGCTGTGTGCCTCAGCAAGTATTCCTGGACCTTGGAATGTAACAGTCTGCAATAGTCTGTCAAGGTCAACTCTTTGCACTGGAAGATCAATGAATTTCAGGCAGACCAAAGAGCTATTCTTATTTGTTTTTTACTGACTGGTGGACCATATTAGATATTTATAATATATAGGGCTACTGAAACAAATATAATGCCCCTTTCAGTGAGAGTTATATTTTTAAAAGTTGTGTCCTTGAGCAATTGTAAAAGTTGCATTAAGATTTATAAAATGATTGAACTCTGAGCAATGGTTGACATGCAGACTTCAAGTATGAACGACTTACTTAACTAATTCCTATTGTCAACTGGTTTACACAGGTAGCAGGTCAGTGAGCTCAGTTGGCTGGATGCCTTATTTGCATTGTAGAGTGATGCCAATCCCACAACAGTGAGGTTATCATGTAGGTCTCTCCTTCTCAGCCTTGCCCCTCACCTGAGGAATGATGATCTTTAAGTTAAACCGCCATTAATTGTCTGTCTCTAAAGAGGGAGAGCAGCCTATGGTCCTCTGGGACAAAGGCGACTTCACCTTTTAACTTGTCTGGTTTACAACACATTACAGGTAAATAATGTACAGGATATCAGAATTATTGAGAAAAGTATAAGCTAATGTATTAGGCTTTGCATAACATTGCAGATAACACAAACAACAGTAATGTGATCACCTGACCATTAAACTTTTTGGGTGTTGCAACAGTGATGAAGAACAGAGGATTAACACCATTACATTGGTTTACTTTCAACCCATTGGCTCTTTCTTTGTGTTTATTCACCATTGTATCACAACAGTTGAAAAGTACTGCCAGTTTAAAACTGTATGAAATATTATTTTAGGTTATCTTATAATTTTTCAGGGAAGGGTCACTTAAAGCTACAAAATGATAAGTTAAACATTTTAGCCGATAAGATATATAGGAGTAGAATTAGGCTATTTAGCCCACTAAAGTGCTCCAAAATTCGATCAAGGCTGATATATGTTTCTCAACTCCATTCTTCTACCTTCTCCCCATAACTCTTGTCCCCTACCAATCACGAATCAATGTATCCCTGTCTTAAATACGCTCATGAGTTGGTCTCCGCAGCCTTCTGTGGCAATGAGTTTCACAGATTAACCACTACATTTGGTTGAAGAAGTTCCTTCTCATTTCAGTTCTAAAAGGTTGTCCCTTCACTCTGAAGCTGTGCCCTGAGGTCCTAGTCTGTTCTACTAATGGAAACATCTTCTCCATATCAACTCTATCCAGGCCTCTTAGTGTTCTGTAAGTTTCAATCAGATGACCCTTCATCCTTCCACTGATCCAGAGTCCTCAACTGATCCTCTGGCAATCCCTTCATCCCCGAGATCATTCTTGTGAACCTCCTCTGAACTTCCTCCAATTCCAGAACATTCTTTCTTTGATACAGGGCTAAAAATGCTCTCAATGTTCCAATACAGTCTGACAAGAGCCTTAAACAGCCTCAGCAGTACATCTCTGCTCTTGTATTCTAGCCCTAAATGAATGCAAAACACTGCATTTGCCTTCCTAACTACCAACTGAACCTGTATGTTAATCTTTAGAGAATCCCAAACTCGGAATCCCAAGACCCTTTGTGCTTCAGATTTCCAAAGCCTTCCCATTTAAAAACTAATGTCTGCTTCTATTCTTCCTACCAAAGTGCATAACCACCCACTTTCCCACATTGGATTCCATCACCACTTCTTTGCCCACTCTCCTTACCTGTCCAAGTCCTTCTGCAGCCTCCCTGCTTCCTCAGCACTATCTGTCTCTCTATGTTTGTGTCATCTGTAAATTTAGCAACAGTCACCTCAGTTCCTTCATCCAGATTGTTTTATTAAACATTTCCGGAAAGCTAACTAGAGGAGATAAATAGTAATTTTAACAAACATGAGTTTCTGTGATATCTACCAAGAAAGGAAATTATTAACAAATTTAAAACAACGTACAACCATCTGTAAGGCTATCCATTTGTTAAACTGCTGACTAAATTATATAACGCAGCTTTTTGCCACCCTGCAACCTAGTTCTTTGTCATATTGACCAGCCTTTCTGCTTTTTCAACTTAAGAGTATAGGTAATTATTAGAAGGTAGCTGACTGTTGATATAGTGATATTCAATTGTCCTCCCTCCCAGTTCTTGCATAATAACAGTAGTTATACGCATCTGTTTCAAAAGTTGACAATTTGAAGAATCACTTAATTTTTTAAAAATCATCTTAACCTTGAAATACAATATATTCAAATAATAATTTCTTATCAGGCTCTTTGATTTTCAAGTTCAAATAATCACATTCTTTTGAATAATACAGTGGGAAATATTTTATGCATATTTTTCATCTTTATGATCCACAGAAATCTCAATCAGTAATTCATTTGTAGGACAGAAGTCTGTAGTGAATGTAATGTAGGCAAGACTGGAGCTTAAAGTGCTGTATCACATCAGAAATTGCTTCCTTGGAGCACACTGTAAACTATTGTTGGACTAACCTGGCATCGCTGAAACAACATGTTTTCCTCCTTCTTGATTGAAGAAGTACCATAGACATTATACCTCCATAACAAATCATGTGATTTTCCAGAATGAGATGGAAATAAACATTGCTGAGTGATAGATAGAAGCTTACACATAAATGACATGTAAAGAGAAGGATTACAGTTGCTGTGTACCTGTATTCTCAATAAATTGTTTGGATCATAATGTTTGCAGTGATGGCATTACCATGCACTGCACAATGAGATGTTCAGTAGCTTTCAGACTATAAAATCTAATTCATTTAAAATAGATAGGAGTCACTCAGAATTCAGTTATTTAATTCAAGAATTTTAGATAAACAGAAATTGCTGGAAAAGCTCAGCAGGTCTGGCAACTTCCTGAGTTCTGAGGAAGGGTAACTCAAACTGGAATGTTAACTCTGATTTCTGTCCACAGATGCTGCCAGACCTGCTGCGCTTTTCCAGCATTTTCTGTTTTTGTTTCTGACCTATGGCAACTGCAGCTTTTCCTGTTTTTATAAAGAATTTTAAAGATTGCCCTGAAGCACCCAACATCTTACAAATTTTGCATCTGAAGTGCAGAGTGACATGTGCATCTGTTTTAATATCAGTCTCAATGTTTGTTAGAAGGGATCTAGTGGTTTGTAATTCAGTTATACTACCTGGGAGACATATGAGTTGGAAACCTATTGCTATTTGTGTTATATAGCAGTTTTGATGAGAGATACACCTATACTGTGGTGCAGTGGCGGGGGCTGCATGCCTGAAAATTCCAAAACAAGAAAATCAGACAGAAAAGTCACAGAGAATCTTTACAACCAGCCAGGTATTGGACGATGATTGTGGGAGAATCATGTGAGAATTTGATCGAGGCATTTCTCAACATAGGATTTTCATTTTCATTTTCAGACAGAATTTTGGGTGTTGAGATGATATTCTCACCAGGGGGTGGCAAAGTGCCTATTAAGAAGGTCAAGTAAACAGATGCTGCTGCATGGTGATGGTCAGTCAATGGCATGTTAGTCAGTCATCCACTTGAGTAATCATAGTCAGGGATACATCCACCTACAGTCTGGGGTTTTGTCGATACTTTGAACTATAGGGCCATCACAAGCAATCAAGGGAATTGTGTACCACTGGTCAGGCAGCTGGTGAAACACCAGGGGTTTGGTCAATCTTTTCTTGGGGATATCTGTCAAAGTTAGTCATTGACTGAGCCTGGTGTTGAGTGTACCCTGCACAAGCTGTGTTTCCTGCCATCATTTGCTGTTGCTATAAATGACCTGCAACTAGAAAATGCCTGGGCCAATACCTAGGTTGGGCAGCATCAGTGTCAGTTTGGTCAAAAGCACAGGTTCGACTTCTGGACTGAAGGATGTTGAAGAGGCAAAGTCATCAATCATGCAGTTATGCACTTGCAAAATGTAGGTACACTTCATTTGCAACCATGACATCATGCATGTATAGTGCATTCAGTGTGAAGATGTTCGGGGTTTAAATGCTGGCCACAGGTAATATCCATCATTTCTTTGAATCTGGCATGTTGCATATGGAGATCTCAAAATGACAGATGTTACCAACACCAAATGGGGTGGCATGGTGGCTCAGTGGTTAGCACTGCTGCCTCACAGCGCCAGTCATCCGGGTTCAATTCCTACTTTGGGCGACTGTCTGTGTGGAGTTTGCATATTCTCCCAGTGTCTGCGTGGGTTTCCTCCGGGTGCTCTGGTTTCCTCTCACAGTCCAAAGATATGCAGGTCAGGTGAATTGGCCATCCTAAATTGCCCATAGTGTTAGGTGCATTAGTCAGGGGGGAATGGGTCTGGGTGGGTTACTCTTCAGAGGGTCGGTGTGGACTTTTTGGGCCAAATGCCATGTTTTCGTACTGTAGGGAATCTAATCTAATTTAAAAGGGGAGGATTCTGGTCACAATTAACACAGTACTTGTGAGACTTCTAAGGGCACTATGGGCTTCAGAACCAATCCCCTCTACATTTGGACATCGATTCTAGTGACAGATGTTTCTGCATGCAGTGGTAACTTCCATAGTTGATGTTGGGCTAAGGTGGGAAAGATTCCAAACACATGGAACATTTCCAATATATTGTTACATGTTCCTCGCTCAGTCACTGCATCACTTTTACCAAGTCAGTGGCTTTCCAACAGAACCATGAGAACCTCCTGCATGGTTTCATTGTTAGGATACTGCATGTCTCATTATATGGAGAAGAGTGTTTAGCCATTTATTGCAAGGTCTGCTAGCATTGACCCTTCTTTGAGCTAAGAAGATGTTCTGTTCCTTGTGTTCCCTACGTAGATCCCTGCCAGCAAGGGCCACAGATGCAGCCAAAGTTGGAACGTTGCTTGCAGTGGCTGCCTTGCTAAAAAGGTGAAAGCAGATGTAAGAGGAGCAGGTTTGACAGCAAATACAGCAGTCACAGTGAGCCATCAAGGAACATCCAGCTCCAGTAGAGGCTGCGGTTGCAAGGCCCATCAGAATGTTTTGGGACCATGGGAGGTCTAGTGTCTTTTGTTCTGGAATTTATTTACTGAGGATGAGTGAGGCATAGTGTCAATGTTGGCTCCATATCTCCCAGAGCACTGTGATGGAACTGTGCCAGCTGCTGGACTGGGACCTGAGATCTACAGGAGTTAGGGGATCCATTCTCTCCCTGTGGCCATGAAAGTGACAGCTGCTTTGAACTTCCATGCAATTGGCTCTTTCCAGGGTGCAATGAATGACCTGTCAGCCTGGGATCCCACAGTCTTCCACCTACAAAGCCATCAAGACAGTGACTGATGCCATTTATGTAAAGTCGCACGAGTTCATTTGCTTCCCCATGACAAGATCAGTGCTGCAGCCTGAGAAGTACAATTAAGTTGGCTTCTCACAAGTGTAGAGTATCATCAAAATCAAAGGACCGAAAAGGCCGTTTCTTAATGCCAAGCAGTTCATCAATAGGAAGAGCTTCCATTCCATTAATATTCAGGTCTTCTGCAGTCACCTATTAAATTTCCTGGCGCTGTATGCTTGCCATGTTGGTAGCTGCTATGACTCCGACATCCTGGAGCACTTCTGTATGCCTGCTTTGATGGTTAAGGTGTCTGGCAAGGTTGGTTATTGGGGGACAAGGGATAACCAGTGTCTCATTTTTTGCATGATTGCATGATTCTAAAATAATTAAAATTTAATTTTTATTTTTGTTTTCCTATTTCAACTTCTTTAATTCCATATGCATGATCAAATGGTTATTTTGTATTATGTACAATCATTAAAAGTGAATTATGTTCAAAATTCATTAATTATTTGTTTGTGTAAGAATTTTCATTTCTTTAGCCAGTCAGCTTGGTCACTGCTTATCAGGTTACTGGTTACCACAGATCCTGTATAGATACGGCCAAATTCAAAATATAATGGAGCAAATTGCTCTTGAGCCAACTAAATCTTTGTGGGTAGCTTTTCTTGAGGTAATTGACAATGCTTTCCCTTCGGCATATGTCGCACAATATGGTCCATTGTGTCTATCTCTGAGTCTAGTCTATTCACTGACTTCTGTTTCTCAATATGACTGGTCATTTCAAACTTTCAAAACAATGTCTCATGGATGTACAAGTTGTTCTGGTATAACATGCATTTCGTCAACACGGATTGGCTATAACATTTGAAGAACACAAACTTTCTGCTGAACAGGTGTAGTGATTTTTTTCTATATCGATCTTCTACAGTACAATTTTCTCTAGTTTCTTCCCATAGCATGATTTTCTATAGAGGAATGCAACTGTCGCATTATAGCAGAACGACCTGTATGTTTATGTAAGTTTATTTAAGTTTAGCAATAAAACTCTTAATGCTTGCATTCTACTGTTAAGTATCTCAATACTTTCAAACTAGTCTAGGCTATATTTGTTTTAAAAAGTAGCCTAAGACCAATTATTACATCCCTTTCTATTAACTAAGACACAAGAATAGTAGTTTATGATATCATGGAATATGTAATGCAGCAAACCTTTGAACAGAGCCCTTTGAATTTCCAGAAAAAAATAATAGCCATAAAATTGCAGATTATAGTGAAACTAGATAAATCTTATTATTTGCAGACTGAATTACTAACAGTACAGAAAGAAAGGGACAGAGCTTTAGAGCGATGTAAGGAACAAGAAGAAGAAATTCAGACACTGAGACTTTATTACAGGTAAGCTGTATCTGTTTATCATCTTAATTGGATTGTGGTAATCAGGTAACATTTTCCTTCAATTTTATATTTTCTCAATCAAACTGTTTGCAAGTACTGTCATATCTCCACAGGAGAACACCGGCACTCAAACTGAGGCATATTTACTCCAGATTTATTTTTGCAAATATAAATGGGGTATTGTTCACCAGGCTTTCTAGAGAGAGAAATTCAGGATAATATTTTAAAAATTAAGTTTGCATGGCGTAGTCCTGATTATGTTCATTTTCTTTGTGCTAGGAAGTACAGGCATTCTTTAGCAGTATTTGTGTTTTTAAGATTATTGATGTTGGTGTACAAAATAGCAATGAACATAACAAAACTGGATATTCACTTTATGCAAGGAAGCATATGGATCTAATTTTTAGACTACTGCTATATTTATCACTTGGTAGTTTGGCTTCACAAAGATGAAGGTTCACTCATTAAGAGTTTGGCAAACATCTGTGTCATTCAATTCTGAAAAATGTCACATGCTTCAAAGTTTTAAGAACTTTGCAAGTTTGTAATTGGCCTCCACCCTCTTTCTTCACTTTACAACAGTGTTAGTTTTCACACTTCTTTGTAAATGGAAAATCCTTTCCCGGTGGTCTTTGTGGTTAAACTGTAGAACGATCGTAGTTGCTATACAGCTTAGGTCTTGGGGGTCAGTTCATCGCTGTTTCATCGCTGTTTATTATGCTTATACTGTACATAGTTTCAAAATAAAGGTAAACAACCTTGTATAATGATAAAAATACTCTGTGTTAATATCAATTGATGTAAAATTTATATTTCCTTGTTGACTCTATGAATAGAAGAAAATCATTGAATGCAGGCAGTCTATGAGCGACGGTCCACTGTTAAGCTGATAAATTAAAATTATAAGGATACAGGTTTTATGAACATAATTAATTCAAATGTGTATTAAATACTTGCCAATAATCTGTAATTATTTTGTTCTTTTTGCCTATTGATACGTTAGGAGTTTTGTTGTATGTTTATTTTTAATTTATAAAACTGTTGCATAAATGCATAGTCCCATTCCTGAGAAGATCCCGAACTGCTGCATCAATAACGACAAATTCTTTGCATCACCTTAGTCATTGTCTCAGCCATTATTAATAATTGTCTTAAATTATAATCCTAGTTCATGTGTTAAACTTAAAAATAATACATAAACCTCTAAGGTATTACCATTAATAGAACATGTAATTATTGCTGCCACTTAGAAGTGCATTTGTTTTCAAAGCAAGTGCATTTTAGTGAATGAATGCTGAGAATTTTCCCAAACTGAAGCTTGTTGATTAGGATTCAAATTGATTTAACAAATCATAAGCCAGGAAGTAGAATACTGTGCCAGAATCATTTGAAGTGCTAGCAGATGAATTAACCATTGCCTTTTTTTCTTCATAAAACTTCTAGCAATATATAATTAGTTTATCTTTCTTACCTTACCTCCTTTCTATCAAATTCACCTGGCAGGAGAGAGATCATGATCAGGAAGATGTTAGCTATAATAAAGTAATGCCAAAATGTCCTGATCTACATAGTTAAAAATCATACAACACCAGGTTATAGTCCAACAGGTTTAATTGGAAGCACACTAGCTTTCGGAGCGACACTCCTTCATCAAGTGATAGCGTCACTCCAAAAGCTAGTGTGCTTCCAATTAAACCTGTTGGACTATAACCTGGTGTTGTGTGATTTTTAACTTTGTACACCCCAGTCCAACACCGGCATCTCCAAATCTGGTCTACATAGAACATTACAGCACAGTGCAGGCCCTTTGGCCCTCAATGTTGTGCTGACCTGTGGAGCCAATCTGAAGCCTATCTATCCTACACTATTCCATTTTCATCCTATGTTGTAAGCCCAAACTCTTTCATTCCTATATCATATTAGCCAGTTGATGACCAACTGAAGCAATGTTGTAAAAACATCAAGAAAGAAAGTCACCAGATAAAGGACACTGCAAGCAGACTGAGTATATCAACTTCTACAAGAATTGCCCAAAACAGTAACACAGAAGCATTGTAAAGAAAATAAAAAGGAGGGAGATATGAATATGGCCGCCAGCAAGGAATTGTGCAACCCTGCTCCAAGCAAGTAGAAAAAGACAAAGAAGGGCTCAGGAGGGAGTAGCGGATGGAAAGAATGAGACAGCAGACTGCCAAATACCAGCCAAGTCCTCTGAGCCTGCCCCTCCTCACACGTCTGAATCTGAGGCAGACAAAACATTAGCAGAATTACGGTTGGGGTGCATCTCGTGAAGAAGTCCAAAAAGAAGATTCCAGCAAGGATCCAAACTATGTCCCAGACCAAAGACAAAAGGCAAGGCTTTTCTTATGAACAAGGGAGGCAACTTCAGAAAACGTAGCAAAGCTTGAACAGGCTAGAGGAGGACCTGAGCCCCAAAACATTCCAAACAATAAAGAGGCCAGCACACCTCAGTCACTAAACAGAGACTACACCCGATTTCAGGAAGTCAGGAACTGCAACACCCTTGAAAGGCAACTGATGAGAGCAAATTCTCCAATGGGACATAGTCCAAACCTCCCCTCTTGCATGAACCAGCAAACAGCCCTGGGTTGTACATTTCTAACAGGACATACCAGGACAATTTTGTTAACCTACTCACAAGTGAAATAGTTTATGTTTCCAGGGGTGGAGGAGCAGAAAGGACTGGAACTGTAAAAGACAAATGGTGTATTAAACAAAAAAAAGTTTTGCAATAGGTGTTAAAATCACCTCCATTAATGTGTATAGCATTAAGACAGTGGTGGGTTTTTTCCTCACAGCAGATGTAATGTACAAAAATCCTTCACTCTGGTTAATTAACGTATACATCCAGCTCAAAACAGTGAGTAGCTGAATGTCCTTGCTGCTGGCTATTACCAGGTTAGTCATTCTGGACAGTGGCTTCAACCGCATTATCAATGTGGCTGGACACTCTGACATGGCTGACAACAAACTAGGTGGTGTTCTTCTCTGATCGTTGCTTCCTGTTGATTGATTGTCACCTACAAGAAGACCAGAGGACAGAAAATGGGACATGGAAACTGAACTGACCCCAGAAAACATCAAGGAGCTCTAAAGGAATTTCAAAGTTTGGAGAACTGTGAAACCTTTGTCTGACTCATCAGCCTGGATGAGGAGAAGAGGCAGAATATTGCTCATCTACATAATGGATGTGTTTTCCAGGATGAGGTTGGGGGAGGAAATCCACAATTGCTTACAACTGCTGTACACAAACATAAGTAGCACAGTTTTAATCAATGGATAGCTTTGTGATTTCCAGTCAAATAAATCTGGATTTAGGTCCTCTCAAGTCCTGTTCACGTGTTATATAGAACCTGTTGCCGAGATCACCAATAAGGATGCAGGCATAAGCATCATGTCTATCACAGATAGCAGAGGCATCCAAATTAAAATCTCCCTATCATGCGACATCACTATTTTCTGCTCAGTTCTGCTGTGGTTGTGTAGATTGGTTAATATCTTCAACCAGTTTGAACTGACCTCAAATTAAGGTAAATCGAGGCAAGCGCAAGGTCATGTTCTTTGGGAACTTAGCCAAATGATCCTTTGTCCCCTTGACTGTCAGGTCAGATTACTTCAGGATGCTGGGGATTTAGTTTAGACAAATCAAAGTATACACTAAAACTATCGCTACTTGCTTATTCCAAATAAACAAAAACTGAGCGTTTGAGAGCGACATTCCCTCTCCATTGAAGTAAGAAACTGCTTGCTAAATATGCATGCTCTCTATGGTGCGGTACGTAGCAAAGGTCTGGGCAATTCTTTGCTGTAGTGCCATGGCTATCACCTGGAAGACTAAAATGGACAGCGCTCACAGGGACACTACAGTCTGGCCACATTGTCACAGAATGCTACAATTCGGTGGATCAATTTATACACCTGACACTTTTGGAGATGTTTACACAAAAACATTCCTTTGATCATAAGTTCATCAGGAAGTGGTCAGCACATAACGTCCTGCTGGAAAATGAGATAGGAAATCCTGTCAGATGGTTGTTTAAGGAACCAACAAAAGTCATTTGATAGAATACTTTATTGCCAGAATTTACAAACAAGCACCAAGATGTAACTTGGATGGTGACAAGAAAGGCACTAATTGTCAGTCCTTACAACAAACTTGGACTTTCATCCTCTTTCATTTTACCTTTGAAGTGATATGGCATGGAAGACCTTTTGTGGCAATTTCCTTGAGGAATGTTTGTTTGCAAGTAAGGTCCGCAGAAAGATGTTTGTTTTTGTTGAGATATAGAACTCTCCGTTATGGCTTGTTCCCAAGGATGCATAGTAAGACAAACAGAAACTGAACTTGAAGGACAATCAGCATCATTAAAACAAAATTGTTCTTTAGTCTTAAAACAGGAAGTTTGAAACTTGCTGACCTGCCAGTGCAATGAGTTACCCTTGACAGAGTGTTGCAGACCGCCCCTTCCATGGTCCAGATTTATGTGCTGTGGGGTGCACTAAAGCTTCAACAGAGGTGCAATGGGGAAAGGTCAAGGTATAAGTAAATGCCATAGATTATTAAGGGCTGGAAACTGTCGAACCTCTTGGGATGTGTGCCTCACAAAGGATATACATTATAAATTCAGAGTATTGAAGATGTATTGAGGCATCTCAAGTTGAAGCATAGCGTACAATTCTGTAATTTCTAAATTATATCATTTTTACCAGTAATGTTCACATCACATGAACAACTGAACAAAAGATTTCACTTCTTTATATTTTGGCACAATATGGGATCAGATGCCAGGAAAAATATATCTGCTATTACATTCTCTGATGAGATTCTTAACTTTTTTAAAAGAAAACAATGACCCAATAAGATTTCACATTTCAAGAACTTACTGTTTAAAATTGACTAAAAACAGGATTAACAAACCATTCTTTTCATAGCGTAATTTATCCTCATTGCTACAGAAACAAATTGTCCTTTTAACTTCTAAAACCCATTTGGAAGTGTCCTTAATACTGTCTCTTAAATAGTCACCCATTTTTCCAGTCCAAAGTGATCTTTTGTGCTTTCAAGGATTTAATTAAATTTCCAGCCAACTAATTCCAACCAAAGCTGTTGAAGGCTTTTCCTGGCGAGTTTCCCCTTGATTCAAGCTAAATGAATCTTCCACTCTCATTTCAACTCCTCACAAATTTGGTCTTTTCAAACTCCTCATGCATTTACTGTGCAATGGAACATAAAGAATTTTGGCCTTCAGGTGGTCCCCCCCTTCCAAATCCTAGCAGACTAACTTAGCTTCAGGGCTATCTCAGACATCCTCCTCCCCCTCGAAGCTCATCTCCATGTAATAATTAGCCATACTTAAGACTCAATCCCCTTCTTACCTGTATTGTTGGTACACCGCATGGACCACCACATCTGGCCAATCGCTCTCCCCAGAAGAATGTCTTGCAACCATTCTGTGACATTCTTGACTTCAGTATAGAACATAGAACAATGCAGCGCAGAACAGGTCCTTCGGCCCTCGATGTTGCGCTGACCTGTGAATTATTCTTGGCTAGTCCCCCAAACTATCCCAAAATCATCCATGTGCTTATCTAAGGATTGTTTAAATCTCCCTAATGTGGCTGAGTTGACTACATTAGCAGGCAGGGCATTCCACGCCCTTACCACTCTCTGTATAAAGAATCTGCCTCTGACATCTGTCGTAAATCTATCACTCCTCAATTTGTAGTTATACCCTCTCGTACAAGCTGACATCATCATCCTAAGAAAAAGTCTTTCACTGTCTACCCTATCTAATCCTCTGATCATCTTGTATGTCTCTATCAAATCTCCCCTTAGCCTTCTTCTTTCCAATGAGAACAGACCCAAGTCTCTCAGCCTGTCCTCATAAGACCTTCCCTCCAGACCAGGCAACATCCTGGTAAATCTCCTCTGCACCTTTTCCAATGC